>NW_020838386.1:7543-16940 GCF_003676395.1 Aethalodelphis obliquidens
GGGCGGGCGGCGGCTGGAGGGCGGGCGGCGCGGGCGGCGGCGGCTCCATGGCCCGGGCGCGCTGAGGGACGCGGCTCTCGCCTCAGCCCGGCGGCGGCGGCGGCCGAACAATGAAGCTCCTGAAGCCGACCTGGGTCAACCACAATGGTGAGTGCGCGCGGGGGTCGCGGGGGACCGAGCCCGGAGACGGGCCGTGGTGTGGAGCCAGGTGGGAGCCGCGCGCAGGCCTGCCCGCCTCGCTCCGACGCCGAGTGCCCGGTGCCCGCGCCGCGGGGCCGGCGGTCGCGGACTTTGTCCTCGCGCGAGGAGACCGGGAGCCGGGCACGTGCTCGGCCACGTCCGCCCTCGCCCCGGCCCTTGCTCCAAGCCCTCGGCCACCCGCCCGTGGTCCGGGCAGGGTTAGGGAAGCGGCCCTGGGCGCCGGCCGGGATGTGCCAGGACGGTCCAGTGTGTGAAACTGGAGCGGAGTGGCCTTTCAGTAGCGGGGTGTAGACCTGGAATGGGCACGTCTTTCCATGCCAGAGGGGCTGGATCTGGTGACAGTGCTTTAGGTGGGGGACCGTGATTCTGGGCTGAGATCCCCCAGCCCGAGGAATTACGTTCACACTGAGCTGGAGCATGAGGGCGACTCGGATGGGGCCCACGGGGCACAGGTGTGTGCTCGGAGAGGGCCTGCCTTAGCTCTGGGGCAGCGGCCCTAAAGCACACCCAGGGAGCGGACTCATCCAGTCCTCTGGTAGGGAAGAGACTCTGGTACAGAGAAGCGCGGTAACCAGCAGTTTTGCTGTTGTTCTACCTGGCTCGCACACTTGCTGCAGGAGTTGGCCTTTGCCCCCTAGGAAGGTGAGGGGAGCGAGCCCCCATCCCCTGCCGGTAGCAGTGAGCTCAGGGAGCAATACTCCAGCTGAGGGCCCGCAACCTGGATGGCCCGACTGCTGGTAGGCAAAGAGTCACCCTGATTCTGTCTTGTTCCTCATTTCTACTTTGCTGTGCGACTAGAGGGAGCTAGTTTTCTTTTAGAACAAGTTGGGTAGATGCTTTTGCCTTTCTTAAGTGTGTTGCTTTTTAGTTTTGAACTTGATCTCAAGATGCTTGCTTTCTATTGCTACAGCCTTTCCATTTTCTAGCACGACACCCTTCTCGTTTTTCAGGGCCCAGGTGAGGTCCCCTTTTCCTTTTGTTACCATTCCTCTTGAGTTACTCCACTAGACGCGCTCTGTCCCTGTGGGTGTACATTCCTTGTGCCCCTAGGGTGCAGACTGCCTTGCTCCCCTCTGCATTCCCTGCCACACTCAGCAGTGCCTTTCACATAGAGGGTCTGCGATAAACGTTGGCTGAGCAGGTAAGAGAGCTGAGGTTGCCATAACTTACTAAGACAGCTGGGTTGACAGTATGTGAAAGCAAAAGCAGTGAACTCTGGTTTCATTTCTCCTGTGTTGGTCTCCAAGCGCATTTCCTGACGTGTAGTGTGAGATCTTTCCCTGGAGAACTGGGCAAATGTTCAGTAATTATAAATTATGGTGCTTGTGAATCAGGAAGGGAAAAGTTTTTACGATGAGCTAGTTTGCTGTGCAAGTGAAGTCTGAAGGAATTTTCATTTTGACACTGCCTAGATGAGGTTGTGTGTGTTGTGTACCCTTCTCCAGCCTTCCTTCTACCATGTAATTTATAACTTCGTGATAAGCGCCTTTGTAGGACACAAGTTTTATGTTGTGTAGGCACAAGTAAGTCAGGATGCTTAAACTATTGTTTAGGCACAAACGAGGGAGAGTCTGCAGCCAGGCCGCAGCCAGTAGTCCCCGCCTGGCAGGGTGGGCTGAGCTGTGGGCCTGGGGCCTCTTGTTGCCGCAGCCTCTCCACTGTCCTCGAGTAGAACCTGATGGTATCTGCCCTGCCTTCTTTGTAGCGTGATTGTGGTATTTGCTTGGGAAGGAAGACAAAGTGCTCCCCGAGATAATAGAAGAAATTGAGACTCTTTTAAACCTGTTCTTTGTCAGGTTTCCTTTCTTTTAAAATCTCCTGGAATCACCCGTCTCATTGAGTGTTCAGGACTGTCGGGTAAATTACTTCTCTCCTGAAGGACATACAGATGGTCTGGATCAGTACTGAGCTGTCCTTTAAAGACTGGTGAATAGGGGGAGCTGCTGGGGGCGAGCGCTGCTTAGCCAGGAGCCCAAGTGGTGGGTGGTGGCCAGTAAAGTCGAACATGCTTTGGATTAAGGGACCCAAAAGACCGTGGTGGTTTGGAGAGAGCATCACTGCACTTTCTGGCTTCCTGACTCTGCATTCAGTCTCCTGACTGATTATGCAGCGCGAACATACTTTTTCTGGGGTCTGAAAGCCTGAAGAAGGAGGGAGCAGAGAGCCCTGCGTTTTCCCTGAGGTGGCAGGATTCATCAAATAGTGTAAGCGGGCAAATTGAAAGCAGAGAGAGAAGTGTTTGTTGGGTGCAGGTGTGTTCTCAGTCTTCGTTTTTCTGGCTGATGATAGTAGTGAGACCTTTCCTCTAAGGGAGGGTTTCTCAGTCTCAGCACTATTGACATTTTGGGCCACATAACTGTTGTGGAGACCAATCTGTGTCGTAGGATGTTAGCAGCATCCCTGGCCTCTGCCCTCCAGATGCCAGTAGCATCTTCACTCTCACACACACACACGCAGAGTTGTGACAACAGAAACTGTCTCCAGACATTGCTAGTGTCCTCTGTTGGCCAGGTCACCCCCAGTTGAGAATCACTGTTCTAAGGTGATGGGTTAAATATTGAAGTCATGTCATGGTAATGAGCTTTGAGCATGGAATCAGACTGGATTCAAGATGTCATCATTTATTAGCTGTAGATTGTTGGGCTTGTGACTCCACTTTCTGGGTCTTGGTAAAGTTGAAGCTATGTGCCAGGCATTGTTCACACACACACATACACACACACACACACACACACACACACACACACACACACGTGTTTTACTCTGTGTTCTTGGATATGGCATTCCTTATGTATTTTATTTTAGGCTTGGCCAAAATAAGGTTTATTTCTAAGTTAGGTTATGGCCATATATTTGTTAGAAACTGAAAGCAATTGGGTTTTTGGTTGTAGGAAAATGCAGTTTGTATGCTGAGAATCATTGAGATTCATGGTTCTTCCCATCGCAGGGCCTTTGTCCCTGAGAGTTTTTCTGGAATTCTTGTGGTGTTCATGCACAGCTCTTTAGTGAAGCCCATTCTAACCAGAAGGGCCAGGACTGAAAGGACACTCATTCTCCTTTGAGTTCATTCTCCTGGCAGTGTTGTAAAAAGGTGTATGGCAAATTTTCAATAATGGGATAATTTGTCAGTTAACTGCATTGCTTTATGGCATGTGTTTTTTCTCCTGTCCTATAATTGGATTCTTTTCCCTACCTCTTCTCATTCCACAAAGGATTTAAGACATTCTTCTGAGGCATGTCCTGCACCTGAGTGATAATGAATGTCAGTTTGAAGGGGAAACTCGAGGAAGGATGACCCAGTAATGAAGCTGGCCTGGGTGTGGAAAGGCTCTGCACAGCTGCTCTGAGAGCAGGCCAGGAGGGATCCCGGTAGTGATGTTTTGTGACTGCCCTGGTCATTCAGGTAACCTGGGCAGTTGGCCCAGATCAGGGCTTCTCAAACAGGCCAGAGTCTGGAGACATTTTTGGTTTTCGCAGCTGGAGGGGGTGGAGTGTAGGTGGAGGACAGGATGCCGCTGAACTAGAATGCTCTGCAGCCTCATGGATGCTCCTCTGCAACAGTCTCCTGGCCCAACGTCCATAGTGCCGAGGCTGGGAAACTGCTCTAGGTGAGAGTACCTTTGTATCGTTATTTGGCCTTTTCATCCATCCAACTAGATTGTAAGCTTCTTGAGGACAAGGAATTTGCCTATTATTTTGGAGTCAGATAGTCCTGTTCTTGAGTCTCTGTGCTCTGCTGCTCACCAAAGTGTGTTACAGAAGGTTCTTTACGTCTCTTATCCTGGTCTGTTAAGTGAAGCGGGTAACAGCTGCTTTGGCTGCTGCCTGCTCACCTGCGAAGGCTCAGGAAATGCACACTCTCTTCACAGTGTCACACTGACTTAACACCTGAAGACAGTAGAGTGATTTTTAAAAATAACCAGAATATATTTGAAGAGGATTCGGAAGAAAACTGGGTGGGATTTTGCCTTAGATAATACACTTGTAGGATTTACACTGATTTATACACTGAACGTTGAACCCTTCTGGAGAGAAGTTCTGTGGGGATCAGAGGTAAAAAGATGCTCCCTGTGCACGGAAAATTGTGCCAGGTGGGAGAGGGGAACAGACCACATTCTAGAATGCAGGGCAGAGGGTAGCCTGGGGAGGAGGATGTGGTCTGTGGGTGCCCTTGGGCTGGGTCTGGACCACAGGAGGACTGTGAGGCAGAGGAGGTGCCACTGCTGTGGGAGCATCAGGAGTGGAGGCCCAGGGAGGGCTGGCGTGTGGAGCACGTTAGCACAGAGACTGCGCGGGTGATGGCAGGTGGGGCTGCAGGGCAGAGCCATGAGCACCTGCCTAGAAGCTTGGACTCCTTCTGGGGGTTGCGATAGGGGAGCATGGGGCGTTTCTGAGGAGGCTGGATGTGGTTGGAAGGCCCCAGAGGAGCTGGTAGACATTCCCTGGGCCTAGGTGAGAGGCCCTGATGGAGGCAGGGAGGTCAGTGGTAGAGGTGCACACGGGGTAGAGGCAGGTAGCTTTGTAGATTGGAGACGCTCAGAGTTGATTTCTTCAGTATGCTGAGAACAGAGTAGAGTTGAGGGCTAGGAAATGAGGTTTTCTTAAATATTTCTTTTAATTTAAGGAGTGGTTAAAAAGATGTTTTCACCTTATGAGTTGAATTGAAGTTACACAGCTGGGAGGGACCTCTGGGCAGTGCCTGGCCTTGGCCATTGAGGGGACCTGCTGCCTGCCTTGACCCCTCCTTTTCCCCAGAGGTACGAGGCTACCCTGTTCATCCAGGGTGTTTGCCTGTGGACTGCAGAGGTGTCTGGCTCATGAAACATGGGTCTGGAATGAGCCCAGGGGACCATACATTGATGCAAGCACATTTTATCCTGCCGAGACGAGCAGCAACACCTGGAGGCGGGAGCAGGCCATCGGTTCGTCCACGTCATTAAAGAGCAGGGAGGGCATGTCGTGGACACTGGACGCCCACCCACTTCTTCCTTTCCATCAGAACCCCAGGGTTTTCCTCTTGTCTGCCCTCTTCTTCAGGGTCTTGATAGCCCTGAGCTGGAGTGTGGGTGAGTGCCCAGGCCTCGTTGGGGAACAGCCATGTGATGCCATTCTAGGCAGTAGGACCGGGAGGGGATGTCTGCTCGGGGTTTCTGGGGAATAATCAGGTAAGAAGAGATGCTTGAGAGGCCCATCTCTCTTCTCCTGGACTTCACTGCGTCTGTGTGTGGCAGCCAGCCTGTGACCCTGAGGACAGGGCTCGCACCGAGGATGACAGGAGGGGAAGGTGGAAGGAGTGGCTGCTTATGCCGCTATGAATGAACCTTGAAGCCAACCCTTCTCAGGACTTGTCACGTGACTTAGTAGGTTACCCTTGAAATTCTCTCTGACTTGCTGCAGAAAGAAAACATTCCTGACAGTACAGTTGGCAGATGGGAACTGAGACAGTAAGTTTCTGTAAGGAGAAAAGGAGATGCAGGAGGGGAGCTTAGTGAGGTGACAGAGGGCAGGCCTCATAAACGAGAGTGGTAGGTGGGTGAGTGCGGGAGAAAGCCCTGGGGTAGGGGTAGGGTGGGAGGAGTTTAAATAAGGTTCTTTGGGGAAGCCTGAATGAGAAGGTAACATGTGAGCAGAGACCTCGTTGCAGGAAGCAGGTGGTGAGCTGGATGTGTGTGTGCCCAAGACATACCTGGGGTGCTCTTGGACTCCCCACCTGCGGGGCGTGAGGGAAGCAGGGCTGGACAGGTAGGAGCTGGTCGGTAATGCAGGTACCGCAGAAGCTGCAACTGGCCCTGCTGGGGGGCTGGGTGAGCCCTTCAGAGTTGTCCCGAATTGGGATGAGGGGCTCAGGCCTTTATACTCCCACATCCACAGTCATCGGGTGCAGGCTGTCCCTGCCAGGAGACCTGATCTTGGTCAAAGCAATTCTTCTGCTGAGGAGCTGTCACAGGCTGTAAACACTCCCACAGCTGGGGGGGTGGGGGGGCGTGTTTCAGTCCTGGAGGGAGGGCACCTGGACAGGGCATCATGGCAACCTCCTAGGCCTGATGGAGGTGAGGAAGGCGGCCCTCTGTGGGAGGAGCATTTCAGGCAGCGAGAATGGCCAGAGCAAGCTTGCCTGGTGGGTCTGAGGAAGAGCAAGGATGTGGGAGCAACACTGGGAGGCATGAGCAGCAGGAGGTGAGGGCAAGTGAGCAGTGGACTGGCTGGAGGACCCGCACGCACGGGCCCTCCATGCGGCTCGAGTAGAGGAGTCCCACACCTGGCATGCTTTCAGATCTTGCTGGCCACTGCACTGGGACTCGGCTGGGCAGCGGGCATGGGGGCAAGGGCGGGAGCTGGAGGACCTGGGAAGAGGCTGTGGCAGTGATCCAGAGGTGGCCAGGGCAGTGGTGGTGCAGTGAGTGTGTGTGTGGTGGGGGGGGTATACATAAACACATACACACATGTTGGTGTTGAAGTGTAATTTACATAGTGAAATGCACAGACATGGTGAGTTTTGACAAACAGGTACACTGTAACCTGTTCCCCACTCAAGATACAGAATGTTTGCACCTCCCCAGAAAATTAGAGTTACAGTAGTGAATGTAGTCATCAGGTCAAATGTGGGGTGTGAGATGGGGGGGAAGGGGAGCCCGTAGGATCAGTAAGACTGTGAAGGAGCAGATGGGGAGGAGGAGCCAGGTTCAGTGACGTGGGGTGACCAAGTCCGGCCCCGCAAGAGGCCTTCCCGAAGCGCCTGTATGCTGAGGGACCTCAGCCTCCTCCTCCTGAAGCACCAGGGCTCTGAGCTGGAGCTGCTATTGAGGAACAGGACGGCTGCTTTGTTTTTGGCTGTGTCCATTGCCAATCTGATTGCTCTAGGGTACGTTAATGGTGTGTGAGAATCTGGATAATGGAGCACTTTGTGACTTTATACTTGTGGAAAATGTAAAGTAATTTTTCTTATAAAAGTAATGCCTGTTCAATTTAGAAAAAGTTAGAAAATACAAAAAGGAGAACACATTGTTAAAACTTTTTAATATGGTCTTTCAGACCATTTGGAAAAAATCACTGGGTAACACATTTTGTTTAGTGTGCATACCACATTATAAAGGTACCTGGGTTGTTCAAGATCTTAGCCAAATGCCCGATATCAAAATAAATCCAGTGTTTTTATTGAGTAGCCTCCCTTCAGACAGCTGAAGTGTTACCATGCATTTTCCACTTAAATGATATTGTAGGGTTGTTGTTTTTCTTTTTTCTTTTTTTAATTGACGTACATTAATTAGTTTCAGGTGTACAACATAATGATTCAATATTTGTTCATATTGCAAAATGATCACCGCAATAAGTCAACATCTGTCACCTCACATAAAGAATTATTTTTTCCTGATGAGAACTTTTAAGATTTATTCTCTTAGCAACTTTCAAATATGCAATACAGTATTATTAACTATAGTGTTATTTTCTTAGTTGTGGTTGTTGTTAAACAAACTTTCTCCTCTATGGGAAAGTTCTTTTTTTTTTTTTAATTTATTTTATTTTTGACTGTGTTGGGTCTTCATTGCTGCGCGTGGGCTCTCTCTAGTTGCTGCGAGCAGGGGCTGCTCTTCGTTGTGGTGCGCGAGCTTCTCATTGCGGTGGCTTCTCTTTTTTGCAGAGCACGGGCTCTAGGCGCGCGGGCTTAGTTGCTCCGTGGCATGTGGGATCTTCCTGGACTGGGGCTCGAACCTGTGTCCCCTGCATTGGCAGGCGGATTCTTAACCACTCCACCACCAGGGAAGCCTGGAAAGTTGTTCTTAACTGCTCTTAATTCTCTAGTGGATCTAGATAAGGAGGGATGACTCTATTTATAGAAATTCATCTTGCAGATACCTTTTAAGGAATATCTCTGTTCTGTAAAATTAGAGGAGAAAAGAGTATGAAAAAACACCAAAGCTTTTTTTTTTTTTTTGTGATACGCGGGCCTCTCAGTGTTGTGGCTGCTCCCGTTGCGGAGCACAGGCTCCGGACGTGCAGGCTCAGCGAACGTGGCTCACGGGCCTAGCCGCTCCAGGGCATGTGGGATCTTCCTGGACCGGGGCACGAACCCATGTCCACTGCATCGGCAGGCGGACTCTCAACCACTGCGCCACCAGGGAAGCCCCAAAGCCTTCTTGATTGTGTGTTGGCAAATGCTTCAGGAGATGTGAGGAGGTCTGTAAATGATATACCTGCACTTTCTTCAACTCTAGTTCATGGCCCGCCCTCCCCCCACCCCGCCCCTCGCAAAAAAAAACCCACCCAACCCAACAACGGTTGCTCCAGCTTCCTTCCTGTGCTGTGTTTTGAATGTCTCAGGCACCTGACACCTGAGGTGTCCCTGCAGTGGTGCTGACTTAGGGAGACCAAGAAGTTGTGGTTGAAGCGGTGGAGGTCCCAGCTGCAGACGGCTCTGTGCAGCCAGGGCTCTGCTTCCCCTGCAGGGGTTCGCCAACATGAGTCCTCCCTCAGTCAGGAGGAGCCCACCTTCCCAGGATTGGGATGCTAGTGACATGGAATGTGTGTTAGAACTGGGGGCCTCTGCCCAGCCTTTCACAACATCAAGTGTTTATGGAGTGCCTACTGTGTGTCGCTGCCCTGGGGAGACCCCGTGACTAAGCAGACAAAAGTGACTCAGCTCTCGGGCTTTACATTCTGGTGGGCAGAGTAGACAGACGTGCAATAAAGGAAGCGACACCTACAGTACGTGGGAAAGTAGATCAGTGTTAGGGGGGTTGTTGTGCCAAGCTGGGTGGTCAGGGGAGGCCTCAGTGCAGGGAACGGAGGCAGGAGGGAAAGAGCCAAGGTGGGCGCTGGGTGGGAGTGGAGAGGAAGCGGGCGCTGGACTACCAGTGGGGGCAGGGGCTGGTCTGGAGTTGAGGCCGGAGAAGTCGCGAGTCGTGTGGCTGTTGTGAGGCCTTGACTGAGATGGCAGGTTTGGGCGGGAAGACCAGGAGCTGCTTGTGGCGATGTGAGGGCTAGAGGCCTGGCAGGCGGGCAGCTGGACAGAGGGGTTTCCTGCCCCGCAGAGAGCAGAGAGCTCAGGTGCAGGGTTCCCTCCAGAGAGATTGCTGGTTGTGGGACGTGCGCACTGTCACCTGCACGAGAAAAGCATCCGCTTCATGATGACAGCCACTGGTGTTTTGATGTTTACCTTTATCAGACACAGACATATATGCAGTTTTTAGAAAACAGG
>NW_020838387.1:0-1581 GCF_003676395.1 Aethalodelphis obliquidens
TTCTGGTCGTTCTACCACCCAACTGTGATCTAGGGTAAATTCCTGATTATAAAAAAAAAAAAAAAAAAAAACCCTGAAGATGCTGAAACAGTATTTCCTACATCACAGGGTCGTCATGGGGATAAAAGGTCATTAGGATAAAGTGCCTCTCACCCAGGAAACACTGATAAATGCTACTGATGCTACCATCATCATCATCATGACCGATCACGAACATATTGCCACATGGAAATTCAACATTCCCTGGGCCATTCACAACTCTCCTTTAAAGGACTCATATTCTATGTGGGGTCTTAACACCTTCAAATAACAGAAAATACAAGTCTTTACGCCTTTTTTTCTGTAGCTAATTTTGGCATCTTTCACCTCTGTCCACTTAACTGTTGGTTTAGCACATTCTTGTCACACAAAGAAGCTACTTCTCAAAGAGAGGAGCAATGTGTCAAGTGACAAAGACATTGAGTGAAGTCTTTCACATCCTAGATTGCCCACGGTACAGCTCAGCTGGTCTCTGGGTTGGAAGGCCTGGGTCTACTTTGCTCGTCTGTTACAGGGGAAGGGACATGGTCCTCAGCATGTGGTCTGTGAAACAGAGGCAGCTGCGCTGCGGGTAGAATTATAGCACAAGCAGAACTGGCTTCAATTCTTCCTTCTTAGGTCTTTTTCTTCTTGTTCAGCTGTTCAAGGAACTTGCCTGCCCTCTGTCCCTGCCAGGACGATGTTACGTCTGCCTGGATAAGTAGGTCACCATTGTATATCAGGAAAGGTCTTATTTGTAATCATCAGGAACCAGATACGGCTAATTTGAGCAGAAAAGGAAACTTTTGGAAGTTTATGGTTAGGCCTCAGTAACTAGAAGCAGACGAAACAACCGAAAGCCAAGGCTATGCTATTGCAATTATAGGATCAGGCCAAAGTGATGTTATAAGTCCTAGCTGGCCTTGCTACCAAGCAGCAACAGGAAACAGGAGGTTGACCCAGCACTGCTGGCCTTGCTTCTTTACATCATTTATTTGTAATTCAAAATCCAAGAGAGGGGTGCAGTTGGCCAACCCGAGGTCACCCGACTGTTTTCCATCTGTAAGGGAGACTGAGCATGTGAGTAAACAGTGTACCTGACATGTTCAGCTTGTATAACGAGAGGAAGGCTCTGTTTCTCACCAAGACCCACAAAGTGGAAAATTCCCCAAAGAGAAAGGAATTTCAGATCAGATGCTTGAAAAGTTGAAAACAACAACAACAACAAACAAATGCAGATGTGGAATTAAAGACATGGAGTCATTAAGAACCTCTATGTGGAGTGATTCAGACCTGAGTTCACATCTGGAGCAAGCTACTCAATCTTGCTGAGCTTCAATTTTCTGTAAAGGAAACAACGTGGAAGATGATATCCACATGTAACTTCTGGTACACATGAAGGAGGGTAGTACAGTATATGATGCCTGGCACATCCTATGCATTTTCTAAAACTACTAGTAGTACTATTATTATTGTTACTTATTATACAATTTACTGTAGAAATTAACAGGGAGAGTATTAATAAATGTTAATATAGTGCTAAGTGTCACATTTATGATCTCA
>NW_020838387.1:1681-16876 GCF_003676395.1 Aethalodelphis obliquidens
TATATATATATATATATATATATATATATATATATATATTTTTTTTTACAGAAGAAAAGAAACCCTGAGGCTTAGAAAGTGTAAACAATGTACCAAAAGTCACTCATTTAAGAGGTAATGCAATATTATTCAGCCTTAAAAAAATGAAGGAGATCCTTTCATTTGTGACAATATAGATGAAACAGGAGTGCATTATGCTGATGAAATAAGCCAGACAGGATAAATACGAATGATATCATTTATATATGGAATCTAAAAAGAAAAAAAGCCACACTCATAGAAACAGAGTAGAAAACTGGTTGCCAGGGGCTGGGGTGTGAGTGGGGAAAAGAGGGGAAGATTGGTAAAGGGTACAAACTTTCAGCTGCAGGATGAATAAGGTCTGAGGATCTACTGTATAACATAGTTACTACAGTCAATAATACTGTATTGTATAACTAACATTTTCTGAGAGAATAGAACTTAAGTGTTCTCACCAAAAAAAGAAAAAAAGGAAAAAGGTGTCATGAGCTGTTAGATGTATTAATTAACGTGATGGGAAGGATCCTTTTGCAATGCATATGTATATCAAATCATCATGATATACTCTTTGACTATCTCACAATTTTGTCAATTATACCTCAATAAAACAGGAAAAAAAGAGGTAATAAAGATGAGATTCCAATCCAGGATTATCTAGCTCAAAAAACTACACTCTTAACCATTACAATATAGTATCCATCCATATGTTGTAACTGTAAAATGCTTAACACAAAGGAAACGTTAACTAAATGGTAGCTATTCTAACTCTAATGCTTACTAGATATTAGTTATGTGGTATGCTTTACTTCTAACTACAAGGGTATAAGGTGCAAAGTCTTGCTACAGAACATAAAAGCCCCTGTGGCACCCTGTAGGATCTCTCATCTCTCAACCCAGAGTCTCCTCAAGTTGGAGGTCTTTACCCCATTTATAATGTAGGAATAATGCCTTTCCCACATTTGCACTGGGCATGAAAATCCATACTTCCAGGTGTATACGGAACCTCCACTTAGCTCCTCGTCACCTTGGAATCACCACACCAAAGATCATTTATTCCATTAATATAAATGATGTAGGGATAGAAGTACAGAATATACAGAGAGTGTTGGAGGAATCCAAACAACAAGTCCTCCACTCTCAAAACAAATTTTAGAGTTCCAAAAGTAAAGAGCAATGTTTGGAAATAAAACTAAAAATGAAACTAACATCTACAATTAGCCAAGTATTTATTATGGGCCAGGCTACTTACTAGGCACTTGATAAACATTACAGCTCATCTTCCTGCAGTCCTTCAAAGCATATAATATTGTTTCTATTTCATAGAGAAGAAAATTGTATCTAAGCAGGTTAGTGATTACCCCAAGACCACAGGGCTAGGCTGTAAGAAAAGAAGGCCAAGTTTCACTGGTCAAAATGGTGATGGATGTTATAACTAGAAGATTATGGCTAATCAAATAAAAATATTCAAAACGGTCCTAATGTATTATGAGGATTTCTTTAGAATAACTTGGGTGCCTTAGTGAATACAGTAGTGGTAGGCACTACAGTCTCTTTAATTTGCTAATCATACAAATCTACTTTAATATTCTTGGTGACAAGGAGCTAACTACTGATAAGACAGCTTCTTCAGTTTTGGGGCTACTCCAGGGTGAAATGCCGGAACGTCTTACTGCCTGCAATGTTACCTAGTTCTACCAGGGGGAATAAAGCAGAACAAGTAGCCACTGTTCTTGACAAATGGATACAGTTTCAGTTTTTCAAACTATGAGTGTCAGATTCATTCATTGTATCACATAGATCGGTCAAATGGCTTTGCCCATTTACTAATGGATGGCACACTGCAGACACACGTTGGGTCAAAGGACTCAATGTCACCTCACTGATACTGTCATCAATATAATTTGTATTGGCATTTTGTCTCACCCTGACTTTAAGGACTCTGTGAGGAGATCCAAGTCTCCAGACCATGGACTGATCACCTCTGCTTGACACAGTATTCTCTGCTCATTTCCAGAGGGGACCAAGGATGAGCTCTTGTACTTCTGAGTCTATTCACCCTACCTGGCAACACATACTAGCTGGGCTGCTTGGATCAAGCAGGAGCCCCAGAGTTTAAATTTCCAGCTGCATTAGAGGAAACAGAGGCTATGCCCCAATCCCATAACCCCTCACTTCTTACTGCTAGCCTATCCTAGGCTGTTCTTGCTGATAGGAGTACTTCATGCTAAAAATTAATTTTGCTTACCTGATGGCAGTCACACAACCTCAAATGCCATTTTTATAAATAAGGCAACCACCAATGGAGTGTGGTTTAGGGTTTTTTCTTCTGCAGACCCTGCCTACCCTATAAAATCTCCCATTACTGCATCATGGAGACTATAATCCCTTTCCGAGGGAATAGATTCTTTCTAACCGTAAGATGAAATAAGAACTTACATTTCCATACTGCCCAAAAGGAAATAAATTGATTACAAAATGCAGGAGAATGACTGATTTTCCACATTTGTTGTGTTCATTAAAGGGTTTTTGAATAGACTTGACAGTATTAAAGAAGTTCAACACACACAAAATAAAAATTAATAAATGAAGAGAAAAAAATTGCATTTACAACAAACAACAAAATAAACACATTGATATATAAAAGGTTGTTATACATCGATGAAAAATGGATGTCATAAAGTCACAAACTAAAAAGTATTAACAGCCAATAAACATATGAAAATATGTTCAACCTTGCTATTATTAATCAAAGAAATACAAATAAAATAATTCAGGTGTCATATTTTACTGACTAGAATAACAAAGTTTTAAAAAACTTGATAATACTGGTATTGATATTGATAATACTGGTACTGATAAGTGTGTGTAAGAAACCACACTGGATGTTAAATTCTTGGTAGAAATAAAAAGCACGGTAACCTTTCTGGAAGACAATATGTCAGTATGTACCAGAACTGACAACCAGCCATTCAAGTTCTAGAAGTCCATTCTAAGGAAATAAACAAATGCTCAAAGACATGAACAAGGATGCTTGTCTCATTGTTTAGCAGAGCAAAACAGGAATAATCTAAATGTTGAACAGTAGGGACTGGTTAAATAAATAAGAGAATGCTGTTCAACCATTAAAAATGATGCTGCAGATTTTTATTAGGTGATGAGTAATCATACTTATATTACTAAATAAAAATGTTATAGAACTGTTTTGTAGTTTGTTATAATAATTAAAGGTATTTTATACTTGCATTGTATTTATATGCACCCCGTCACAAAAAAGTTTCAAAAGATACCCTCAAAAATGTTACAGAGATGATTTATCAGAAATGGGATTTTGAGTTATTTTTCCTTTTTTCTTTAAATCCTTTCAATTTTGGAGTTTCTGCAATGAGCCTGTATTATTTTTACAATTAAAAATATTTAAATTTACAACAAAAGGATCTAAATTCCTCCAGTTTTCCATGTATTTTCCACCCTGGCTCAGGGTATTTGTTTAAAAAAGAAAAAAAATCAGCTTATTTTCTCTTTTGTATCAATCTAAATTTACTTTTCATAAGTTAACTATTTTAGTCTGGCAAAAGTTTCACACAGGAAAATTGTTAAGGTCTGAGTATTCTATTACCTTTAAAAGCACTGGAAACTTTGAAATTATTTCTTTCAGAATTTTCATATAATACTGAAAGGCGGTGGGGGGAGGTAGCAAAATGAAGGGAAATAGATAGTAGTAGTCAACTTCAATTAAGAAAAAGCAACAAGAGGCAGTTTGTACTCTTTTGATACGGCAGAAGCCCCATGTGTCAACTCATGCCAAAAAATGTATATACACACACACACATATATATGTTTGTGTGTATTATATGTATATGTGACACACACACATAATTAATCCACAGCCTTAGGCTAATCACTCATTGTGGCAGAAACAACGAGCTGTTGACTACACTTTAATTAGCTCCTCCAGCCTGTAGAGGCATCACTAGGACCAAGATAGGAACAACATTCTCCATCTCCGCTTGCATCTGGGTATGGTTCTATCCCAAAGAATGTGACCAGAGGTGACCTGAAGAGTTTATGTCTGAAGGATAACGAGTTGATAATTGTAGCTTGCAGCTTCCTCCCTCCTTTCCTTTTTAGGACAAACGTAGAGCCACTTGATGAAGGTGGTGGGTCCCTGAATAACTGAGCAGAAAACTGACCCTCAGACCACCAAAGTCCATACTACACTCCTGAGTGAGTGAGAAATGAACTGTCCATGTGTTGCTTCACTGAGGTTTAAGGTATATTATTTAGTGTTTAACTAACGCATTTTTTCTTTAAACCTCAGTTGCCTTCTCTGTAAAATAAAGTCTTTGAAAAGGATCCACTGTAAGTTTTTTCCCTTGCTTATGTTTTTATCTTAGTTTTTAATTCTCAGAAACATTGTGCGCATTTTACCTTTTAAGTTAGTAAGTCTACTTTTTTTCCCACAAAGACGGGTTCTTCAAGTTATGGAGAAGTCATAGCAGACTGTTGCTTCAGTTTAAGATACGCATTCACATATGAGATGAGAAGGGTGAGGACCCAGAGAAACGCCTTTGACAGAGGGGAGTGAGAGCATACTGAAGAATGTTTAGTAATAAAGAATTCAGATGGGAGAAACGGATGGGTTACATCTAACAGATTTGCTCAAAGGAATTCTGGAAAGGCAAATATGTTAAAATGTATAGCAAAGACATGAAATGCCTTTTGGTCCCTAAATGGATTTCATTTCAAAGACGTGCATATTGCAAATACATGTACCGTAACACTTCTCTGTCCACTTCTAGAATTTTCTAAAGCCTGACAGAACATCTGCAGAGAGAGGATGTCATTCCAAGATAATCGACCGCAAGTTACTAAATTAAGTTAAAAATGTCCTTAACCTTGAACAGTTTTTAAACAGATTTTAGAAGAAAGGAGCCCTCCAGGGGGTTGTATAACTATATAATTGTACCCTTTCTAAAAGGCTATTTACAGATACATAATGTTTCCCCTCCATTCTTTAAAGTAAAATATAGGATAAAAAAAATAGTTTGGGGATAATATTTGTTTGGGACAGCAGGCACTGCTAATCAGTACCACTCTCTCCTTATTCCTTACTATCAGAGCCCTGGTTTAGGAGACCCCATTATCCTTAAGGCTAAGGTGGCCAGTTTAAAATCCGAGCTGATGAGATCTAAGTGCAAGTCTGCTGACCATCTGTGGTAAAAAATTTGCTCTCTGAGTTAGACACTGCCTTTTTTTTCTTACTTAATTTCTTTTTCTTTTTTCCTTTTCTTTCTTCCTGCCCAAATTGTTGGAACAGTATTGGAGATTCTGGGGTCACTTTGAAGCTATGTGGACGTGCTAGACATGTGGAAGCTGGAAGAGCGAAGCAACCCAGTCCCCTGGTGATGCCCTTCAGCAGCTGGACTAACGCTAGAGGGACTATCTCCAAACTTCCTGCTACCCGTGGAAAGTAAGGTAAATCACTCATTCACTTTCTGTTACCTACTAACTGATCCAGAACTCTAACCTCAGGGTTCTAGAACCCTTCTCAGTATCCCATAGTCATACTCATGTTCCGGACTCCTGATCATCAGACTTGCTTATAGCAGATGTATGGGGAGGGCGGGCTCTTCTGGAAGCCCTCATACTTCCTCCCCTACCCCCACCACACACAAATAATGATCTTTATGTCCACTCATCCTTCTATCTACACTCAGAGGCCAGGGCCCCCAGGAAGGCTTCACTGACAATCCTTTACTCCTCTCTACATGCAGAAAGGGTAGAGGTGTGGGCTCTGGAATCAGACTTCCTAGACTTGAATTCTTAATCTGTTACTTACCAGTTTAGGACATGGGCAAAGTAGTTACCTTCTCTGGACACCCCTGTAAAAGAGGAACACTAAGTAGCACCTATGTACCTTACTGAAAGGATTAAATGAGCAAATGCAGGTAAAGTTCTTATAATTTTTTCTTGGGTCAATCAATTCTAGCTGCTATTGTTACCTTTGGCTAATTTAGGGCAGAGTCCCTTTGCTCTCCTTTGGTGCTCTGGGCCCGTCTCATTCACAACACACACAACCGCATACTGCAGAGTTTTGAAAGGTGGTTCTCAAAATGTGGTCCCTGGGCCAGCAATATCAGCCACACCTGGGAACTGGTTAGAACTCTGGCACTGGAGCCCAGCAATCTGTGTTTTAACAATATTCTCAGGCAAATCTGATGCACACTAAAGGTTGACGACAACTGAGAACATCTGTCTCACACTCTCCTGGAGGCATTCACCAAAAATAGAGTTACAGGACCTTACACCTGACCAGCTGGAGAAGGGGTCTAGTAATTGCCCTGGGTATCATGCTTGTCATGATTTTTCAGCACATAAATGTTTGAGAATCACTGCCATTTTGAATGTGTGTTTCACTTGTCTGTTTTTCCAGTGGACTTTACTTCCTTGCAAGGAAGGTTTGTGAAGATTTGTTGCTGTTGTTTGCATTATTAGTTTTATTATGCTAATTCTAGAATCTCTGGTGCATAGTGCAATCTCAGGCAGGAAGTAGTGGCTCATTAAAACAGGTATCCCAAAAGCCTTAGTAGAACTTCAAGATTAATTCCTTCAGGAAGAAGTAAAATTGTCATTAGATGCAGATGATATGATACTATATAGAGAAAACCCTAAAGACTCTACATGAAAACTACTACAACTGATAAACGAATTCAGCAAGGTAGCAGAATACAAGATTAACATACAGAAATTGGTTGCATTTCTTTATACCAACAATGAAATATCAGAAAGGGAATGTAAAAAAACAATGCCTTTTAAAATCACAACCCCAAAAATAAAATACTTAGGAATAAACCTCACCAAGAAGGCAAAAGACTTATACGTGGAGAACTGTAAGACATTAATAAAGGAAAGTGAAGATGATTCAAAGAAATGGAAAGACATCTCACGTTCTTGGGTTGGAGGAATTAATATTGTTAAAATGCTCATACTACCCAAAGCAATCTACAGATTTAATGCGATCCCTATCAAATTACCCATGACATTTTTCACGCAATTAGAACAAATAATCCTAAAATTCATACAGAACCATAAAAGACCCAGAATTGCCAAAGCATTCCTGAAGAAAAAGAACAGCGTTGGAGGCATAGCCACCCCAGACTCAGACAGTACTCCAAAGTCACAGTAATCAAAACAGCGTGGTATTGGCACAAAAACAGACATATGGATCAATGGAACAGAATACAGAGCCCAGAAATAAACCCACACACCTCAGTTAATCTTTGACAATTAATCTTTGACAAAGGAGGCAAGAATATATAATGGGAAAGAGACAGTCTCTTCCGCAAGTGGTGTTGGTAAAGTTGGACAGCCTTATATAAACCAGTGAAGTTAGAACACATCCTTTCACCATACACGAAAATAAACTCAAAATGTCTTAAAGACTTAAACATAAGACATGACACCATAAAACTTCTAGAAGAGAACACAGGCAAAATATTCTCTGACATAAATCATACCAATGTTTTCTTAGGTCAGTCTCCCAAGACAATAGAAATAAAAATGAAAATAAACAAAGGGGACCGAATCAAACTTACAAGCTTTTGCACAGCAAAGGAAACCATAAACAAAATGAAAAGACAACCTACAGAATGGGAGAAAATATTTGCAAATGATGCGACCAGCAAGGGCTTAATTTCCAAAATATACAAACAGCTCATACAACTTGATGACAATAAAAGCAAACAACCCAATCAAAAAAATAGGCAGAAGACTTAAAGAGACATTTCTCCAAAGAAGAAATACAGATGGCCAATAGGCACATGAAAAGACTGCCAATTATTAAAGAAATGCAAATCAAAACTACCATGAGGTACCACCTCACACCAGTCAGAATGGCCATCATTAAAAAGTCTACAAATAACATATGCTGGAGAGGGTGTGGAAAAAAGGGAACCCTCCTACAACACTGTTGGTGGGAATGTAAGTTGGTGCAGCCACTGTGGAAAACACTATGGAGGTTCCTCAGAAAACTAAAAATAGACCTACCATATGATCCAGCAATCCCACTCCTGGGCATATATCCAGACCAAACTATAATTCAAAAAGACACGTTCACCCTGATCTTCACAGCAGCAATATTCACAATAGCCAAGACATGGAAACAACCTAAATGTCCATCAACAGATGAATGGATAAAGACGATGTGGTACATATATACAATGAAATACTACTCAGCCATAAAAAGAAGAATGAAATAATGCCATTTGCAGCAGCAACATGGATGCAACTAGAGATTATCATACTAAGCAAAGTAAGTCAGAAAGAGAAAGACAAATACCATGATACCACTTATATGTGGAATCTAAAATATGACACAAATGAACCTATCTATGAAACAGAAACAGAATCAGAGACATAGAGAATAGACTGGTGGCTGCCAAGGGGGAAGCAGGTGGGAGAGGGATGAACTGGGAGTTTGGGATTAGCAGATGCAAACTGGTATATATAGATTGGCTAAACAACAAGGTCCTACTATATAGCACAGGGAACTATATTCAATATCCTGTGATAAACCATAATGGAAAAGAGTATGAAAAAGAATGTATATACATATGTATAACAGAGTCACTTTGCTGTACAGCAGTAATTAACACAACGCTGTAAACCAAGTATACTTCAATAAAAACGAAGTTAATTAAATTTTTAAAAAGATTAATTCCTTCAGAAGAACAAGTACTACACATTCACAAAAAAAGCACCCTTTGAAAGTTTAAATTTTTGAATTTCTTTGCCACTTCCTTAGTTTTGATCATCTTGGACAATATATTTTCAATACTGACTTTTAAAAAGAATTGTGTTTCAGTGTTTGCTATCCTGAGACAGAAACAGATAAGTACAACTAAATACTTGTTTTTCAAAAGTCTCAAAAGTATAAGGGAAATGAAAGTAATTATATCTTCAAATGATTTTGGGGTATGTTTCTAATTTCATACTTCTGATGCGATTCAAGATTAAAACTGTATTAAGACATTCGAGACATGCCGCATTGGTATTAAATGAATTTAATTTTGTGTAAAGTGGCAGAAATATTTTCTTCAGCAAACATACCTGCAGATATAAAATCACAACCATAAATCTACAAAAAAGCAAGCTATTGAATGAAATCTGATTGGTTATTTCCCTGCAGTATGGATCTGCTAATAATTTAATTTACTACTTGCTAACAGAAGCCAAAATTTAAATATACATATATATATATGTGTGTGTATATATCTATCTCTTCAATTTTAAATCATTCATATATATGAACAAGTATACATACACATATATAACAATTGTTCATATGTATAAACAATTTAAATTAAAGAAAGTACATCTGGTGGCCTATTTTTTCCCCCCGATTTCTAAAGAACACCATATTCTATTCTCGGCAGTGGAATGTCAATCCACCTTAAGGGTTGTTCAATGAGCATATCTGAGAAACCACTGGTTTAGCCAATGATGTACTTATTGAGGGAGGCCCTAGTGCCACTGTCAAGAGCTTATCCATAGGAGAGATAAGAAGGTACTTGTTTGGTTTGTGAAAAGAAGGAGTAGTGAGGAATGGCAGGTAGCTGCAGGCTGATGACACATGATGTCCGTATATATGTAGAACCAACACACCCATAATTGCACCCATTTTCCATACCCAAATCCAAAGCCTTTATATCATTAATCCCAGGCAAAAATGGTAAGATTCATGTGTGTTACTATCCCACGGCTTCAAGATGCCTATAAACTCATTTGAGTATGTCTTAGTTTTATCAGTGGAGGACAAACCAGGCTTCTATCACCAAGCCCCATTCCATAACAGGCAAACCAGTCCAAGACTTCTCTGAGTGCAGCAGGAGAGTCTATGGAAGGGGCGCTCACTCCACTGTGATGCCTAAAATGTCTTTGCACAGAGCAAACATTCAATACATGCTGAGTGAATGAATGAGTGAACTGGCTCATTTCAGGGAAATTCCATTCAACAGGCTGGCATTCCTTCCTACCCATCTTAACTGTTAAGCTTGCCATCAGACAAAAATTTAATTATAAAACGTTAGAGCTAAGGAAATTTTAGAAACTATCTACTCTCCAGAGGTATACAACTTTAATTTTGTGGTAAAAATCACTAGGAGTGATTTAGGAGTCTATCAGACCTCAGTCCAAATTCCACATCTACCATATTTTGGTGAGCAAATAACTACTTCTGAGGCTCTGTTCCATATATGCATTATGGGATATCATAATAATACATACATTAATTGTATGACTATCAGGGGATGAAATGACACAATCCATTTGCCATGGTCGGCTAAGTAATTTGCACCAAGTAAGCACTCAAGACATTAGCCAATATTAATAGCGGAGAGATGAAAACAAAACTCTGGGACTGATGCCTACCCTAGTGGCCTCAGTGGTCATAATGACTTTCTTCCATTCAGCCTGCTCTCTTCTCACTAAGACTAAGGAAGAGAAGATGAACAAATTAGCAATAACAATTTGAAAATGGTTTTATACTCCCTGAATGAATGGAATTATAATAAAATGATTCATGAGTTCTGCAGAAATATGATGAGACTTTAGATCTTTATGTTAGTTCTCTACAAAACCAATTTATGGCCCTAAGATGTACCTTCCCACCCAGCCCCATCCTTATCAGGATCAAATATCATTGTAAATGGAAAAGTCAACAACACATAATCAACAAGCTAAGTTACAAGCCAGTGAAGTCTCGGAACTTTGATAGAGAAAATTCAGATTTATCATTATATGTAAAAATAAGATGGGGGGACCTTGAAGATGGCGGAAGAGTAAGACGCGGAGATCACCTTCCTCCCCACAGATACACCAGAAATACATCTACACGTGGAACAACTCCTACAGAACACCTACTGAACGCTGGCAGAAGACCTCAGACCTCCCAAAAGGCAAGAAACTCCCCACGTACCTGGGTAGGGCAAAAGAAAAAAAAGAAAAAACAGAGACAAAAGAATAGGGACGGCACCTGCACCAGTGGGAGGGAGCTGTGAAGGAGGAAAAGTTTCCACACACTAGGAAGCCCCTTCGCGGGCGGAGACTGCAAGGGGCGGAGGGGGGAGCTTCGGAGCCGCGGAGGAGTGCACAGCAACGGGTGCGGAGGGCAAAGCGGGGAGATTCCCGCACAGAGGATCGGTGCCGACCGGCACTCACCAGCCCGAGAGGCTTGTCTGCTCACCCGCTGGGGCGGGCGGGGCTGCGAGCTGAGGCCGGAGCGCAAGGAGAGGACTGGGGTTGGCGGCTTGAACACAGCCTGAAGGGGTTAGTGCACCACGGCTAGCTGGGAGGGAGTCCGGGGAAAAGTCTGTACGTGCCTCTTTGTTTCCTGGTGCGTAAGGAGAGGGGTTTAAGAACGCTGCTTAAAGGAGCTCCAGAGACGGGCGCGAGCCGCGGCTAAAAGCGCGAACCCCAGAGACGGGCGCGAACCGCGGCTAAATGCGCGGACCCCAGAGACGGGCGCGAGCCGCGGCTGAAAGCGCGGACCCCAGAGACGGGCGGGAGACGATAAGGCTGCTGCTGCCGCCACCGAGGGGCCTGTGTGTGAGCACAGGTCACTCTCCACACCCCTCTTCCGCGGAGCCTGTGCAGCCCGCCACTGCCAGGTTCCCGGGATCCAGGGACAACTTCCCCGGGAGAACGCACAGCGGGCCTCAGGCTGGTGCAAAGTCACGGTGGCCTTTGCCGCCGCAGGCCCGCCCCGCACGCCGTGCCCCTCCCGCCCAGCCGGCCTGAGTGCGCCAGAGCCCCCGAATCAGCGGCTCTTTTAACCCCGCCCTGTCTGAGCAAAAAACAGACGCCCTCCAGCGACCTACACGCAGTGGCAGGGCCAAATCCAAAGCTGAGCCCCTGGGAGCTGTGAGAACAAAGAAGAGAAAGGGAAATCTCTCCCAGCAGCCTCAGAAGCAGCGGATTAAAGCTCCACAATCAACTTGATATACCCTGCATCTGTGGAATACCTGAATAGACAACCAATCATCCCAAATTAAGGAAGTGGACTTTAGGAGCAAGATCTATGATTTTTTTCCCTTTTCCTCTTTTTGTGAATGTATATGTGTATACTTCTGTGTGAGATCTTGTCTGTTTAGTCTTGCTTCCACCATTTGTCCTAGGGTTCTATCCGTCCATGGTTTTTTTTTTTAATTTTTTTTCTTAATAATCAATTTTAATTTTAATAACGTTATTATACTTTACCTTCTTTCTTTCTTTCTTTCTTTCTTTCCTTCCTTCCTTCCTTCCCTCCTTTAGACAACGAATCATCCCAAATTGAGGAGGTCGTCTCTGACAGCAAGATTTATGATTTTTCCCCCTTTACCTCTTTTAGTGAGGGTGTATGTGTATGCTTCTGTGTAAGATTTTGTCTGTATAGCTTTGCTTCCAACATTTGTCCTAAGGTGCTATCCGTCCCTTTTTTTTTTTCTAAATAAGAATTTTTTAATTCAATAATTTTATTATACTTTATTTTATTTTTACTGTATCTTCTTTCCTTCTGTCTTTTTTCCTTCTTTCCCTCCTTCCTTCCTTCCTCCCTCCCTCCCTCCTTTCTTTCCTTCTTTCCTTCTTTGCTTCTTTCTTTCTTTCTTCCTTCCTTCCTTCCCTCCTTTCCTTCTTTCTTTCCTCATACTTCTACTAACTCCCTCTACTTTTTCTCCCTTTTATTCTGAGCCGTGTGGATGAAAAGCTCTTGGTGCTCCAGCCAGGAGGCAGGGCTCTGCCTCTGAGGTAGGAGAGCCAACTTCAGGACACTGGTCAACAAGAGACCTCCCAGCTCCACATAATATCAAACGGCGAAAATTTCCCAGAGACCTCCATCTTAACACCAGCACCCAGCTTCACTCAACGACCAGCAAGCCACAGTGCTGGACAACCTATGCCAAACAACTAGCAAGACAGGAACAGAACCCCACCCATTAGCAGAGAGGCTGCCTAAAATAATAATAAGGCCACAGACACCCCAAACACACCACCAGACGTGAACCTGCCCACTAGAGAGACAAGATCCAGCCTCATCCACCACAACACAGGCACTAGTCCCCTCCACCAGGAAACCTACACAACCCACTGAACCAACCTTAGCCACTGGGGACAGACATCAAAAACAGCAGGAACTACGAACCTGCAGCCTGTAAAAAGGAGACCCCAAACACAGTAAGATAAGCAAAATGAGAAGACAGAAAAACACACAGCAGATAAAGGAGCAAGATAAAAATGCACCAGACCTAACAAATGAAGAGGAAATAGGCAGCTTACCTGAAAAAGAATTCAGAATAATGATAGTAAGGATGATCCGAAATCTTGGAGATAGAATGGACAATAGAATGGACAAAATGCAAGAATCAGTTAACAAGGACCTAGAAGAACTAAAGATGAAACAAGCAACGATGAACAACACAATAAATGAAATTAAAAGTACTCTAGATGGGATCAATAGCAGAATAACTGAGGCAGAAGAATGGATAAGTGACCTGGAAGATAAAATAGTGGAAATAACTACTGCAGAGCAGAATAAAGAAAAAGGAATGAAAAGAACTGAGGACAGTCTCAGAGACCTCTGGGACAACATTAAACGCACCAACATTCGAATTATAGGGGTTCCAGAAGAAGAAGAGAAAAAGAATGGGACTGAGAAGATATTTGAAGAGATTATAGTTGAAAACTTCCCTAATATGGGAAAGGAAATAGTTAATCAAGTCCAGAAAGCACAGAGAGTCCCATACAGGATAAATACAAGGAGAAATACGCCAAGACACATATTAATCAAACTGTCAAAAATTAAATACAAAGAAAGCATATTAAAAGCAGCAAGGGAAAAACAACAAATAACACACAAGGGAATCCCCATAAGGTTAACAGCTGATCTCTCAGCAGAAACCCTACAAGCCAGAAGGGAGTGGCAGGACATACTGAAAGTGATGAAGGAGAAAAACCTGCAGCCAAGACTACTCTACCCAGCAAGGATCTCATTCAGATTTGATGGAGAAATTAAAACCTTTACAGACAAGCAAAAGCTGAGAGAGTTCAGCACCACCAAACCAGCTTTACAACAAATGCTAAAGGATCTTCTCTAGGCAAGAAACACAAGAGAAGGAAAAGACCTATAATAACGAACCCAAAACAATTTAGAAAATGGGAATAGGAACATACATATCGATAATTACCTTAAATGTAAATGGACTAAATGCTCCCACCAAAAGGCACAGATTAGCTGAATGGATACAAAAACAAGACCCATATATATGCTGTCTACAAGAGACCCACTTCAGACCTAGAGACACATACAGACTGAAAGTAAGGGGATGGAAAAAGATATTCCATGCAAATGGAAAACAAAAGAAAGCTGGAGTAGCAATTCTCATATCAGACAAAATAGACTTTAAAATAAGGACTATTAAAAGAGACAAAGAAGGACACTACATAATGATCAAGGGATCGATCCAAGAAGAAGATATAACAATTGTAAATATTTATGCACCCAACATAGGAGCACCTCAATACATAAGGCAAATACTAACAGCCATAAAAGGGGAAATCGACAGTAACACATTCAGAGTAGGGGACTTAAACACTCCACTTTCACCTATGGACAGATCATCCAAAATGAAAATAAATAAGGAAACACAAGCTTTAAATGATACATTAAACAAGATGGACTTAATTGATATTTATAGGACACTCCATCCAAAAACAACAGAATACACATTTTTCTCAAGTGCTCATGGAACATTCTCCAGGATAGATCATATCTTGGGTCACAAATCAAGCCTTGGTAAATTTAAGAAAATTGAAATTGTATCAAGTATCTTTTCTGACCACAATGCCATGAGACTAGATTATCAATTACAGGAAAAGATCTGTAAAAAATACAAACACATGGAGGCTAAACAATACACTACTTAATAATGAAGTGATCACTGAAGAAATCAAAGAGGAAATAAAAAAATACCTACAAACAAATGACAATGGAGACACAACGACCCAAAACCTGTGGGATGCAGCAAAAGCAGTTCTAAGGGGGACGTTTATAGCAATACAAGCCCACCTTAAGAAGCAGGAACATCTTGAATAAACAACCTAACCTTGCACCTCAAGCAATTAGAGAAAGAAGAAAAAAAA
>NW_020838388.1:0-16830 GCF_003676395.1 Aethalodelphis obliquidens
GTGTCAAGTGTGTAGGAATCATATTAACTTTTTGGCTGTTAGCCCCCATAGAAACATTTCTAAAGTGGCATTTGAGCTTGATATTCAGGTTTATTGGACACTTCATTAAAGAGTTTAACAGAATAAGAGTAGGCTGGTCTTTCCTAAAGCAGACTTTATCCAAGGGTGACCTTGTAGCCACCTGCATCAGGCTCATCCTCGTTGAGTCATTGAGTGCCCTCAACCCCCCTAAACTGTAAACTCCTTATAGACAAGAATTATTTTTTATAGCTCTTGTTCCCCTTCCCTATACCTAAACATGCCTGGAATAGAAGGTGCCTCTACGAACAGATGTTGCTTTATTTTAAACTACATTTAGTACATGTATATGTTCATTTCCCTCTGGGAAAGGAGGCTACATTCCACAGGATTCAAATATCAAGCTGTAAACTTCCTTGAACCCACAAATATATAAATAGTTGCATAACTATCCTGCCTCTATACAACTCTAAGATGATTATATCAAAGTATGGTCATTAATTGTTTTGGTTTTTTTTTTGTCTTTTTGTTTTTGCAGTACGCGGGCCTCTCACTGTTGTGGCCTCTCCCGTTGCGGAGCACAGGCTCCGGACGTGCAGGCTCAGCGGCCATGGTTCACGGGCCCAGTCGCTCCGCGGCATGTGGGATCTTCCCGGACCAGGGCACGAACCCGTGTCCCCTGCATCCGCAGGTGGACTCTCAACCACTGCACCACCATGGAAGTCCCCATTAATTGTTTTTAATTGAAAACAGATAATAAGCAAAGTGAAAGGAACTTTTTCCACCAAAGTAAAGGCCAAAGTTCAAAAAGTCAAATTAATATGGGATTTGTTGCTATTCTAAATAGTAAAGAACACTGACAAGAAATATCACAGTGCTGGTTGCTATTATCATCTTCTCATTTTCCATTACAGTTGTCTATATTATCTTCATGGGATATCACTGAAGTTATCAAGGTTTCTTAATTGTCAAATTAAAAATCAAAATCCCTTGAAATACCAATACAAAGAAAACTGAGTCAGAACATGAAAAAATGTTTTAGACAAGTTGACAACATATATTCTTTGCTCATTTCTCTTTTTGAGAGAAGTTCCATCTTATTCACACCCACATGTACAATAGACTGAATAAAATACAACCCCATCTCTCAATGGTGATAAAAAAAGGAAAGACAAGCTGGTTACAGAAAATTCCCCTATTTATTCCTAGTATCTGGTTGCATCCGGCAAAAAAGAGCATTTTGAAATATTCTCTAAATTTTTGTATTGTATTTTATAATAATTTGCTTATTTATCTCAATGTAAATGTTAAAAATGCATGAGAAATATTTTAACATTTGGCATTTGACTATTCCTATCTATTTCCTTAATGTTTTCTTTGTATCCTATGATGATCTTTTGGAATAGACAGCACATACCACTCTCATACTCCCCAGAGTCTATAGCCCCATACACATGCAAAATAGCTTGTGGGGATGTGTTAACATACACTTGGTTGAGGCAGGAAGGCTGTAGAGTACATAGTTTTTACACCTCAACATTTTAAGTGTTTTTGGAAAGTAACCCTAGTTTGAGTGCAAGTTCCTTCGATTTATCAAATGCATTTCAGGTATACCTAGGTATGTCCAGTAAAATGGTAAGGCTATATTACTGGGAGACTATTTACATGAGCAAGTGAAAAGACATCGTGAAAGAATATATTATAACCAAGAGTCAGATATAATACGTCAATCAAGTAGAATGTAGATCCCAGAAACATATCCACACATATAAGGACAATTGATTATTCAACAGAGTTGCAAAGCCAATTTCGAGGAGAAAGGATAGTCTTCTTGACAAATGGTGCCGGAAGCATATAGCACACGGATATCGTGCATAGATAGCCATATGCAAAAGTATGACCTTTGATCCCTACTTCACACCATATAAAGATTTAACTAAATGTAGATCAAAACATAAATCTCTAAAACGTGGACGAAATCTTTTTGACCTTGGGTTAAGCAAAGATTTCCTAGAGATGACACCAAAAGCAAGATCCATAAAGAAAAAAAATGATAAATTGGGTTTCATCTTTGGAAGCCATTATTAATAAAAGAAAAGCCACAGCTTGGAAGAAAATATTTACAAATTATATACCTGAAAAGATTTGTGTCTCTAACATGTATGGAACTCTCAAAACTCAGTAATTAGAAAAAATTTTTTAAATTAAGAATATGGGTAAAAATATTTTAAAAGAGATCCTGCCAAGGAGGTGTACGGATGCAAATAAGCACATGAAGTTGCTCAATGTAATCAATTATTAGCTAAATGAAAATGAAAGCCCCAGGAGATATCACTACACACGTATTGAATGGCTAAAATTAGAAAAGTCCAACCACACCAAGTATTGGTGAGGCAGTGTAGGAACTGCAAGTCTTTTACACTGCTAGTGGGAAGGAAAATGGTGCAGTCACTTCAGTCAACAATTTGGCTGTTTCTTTATAAGTTGAACATACACCTACTGTATGATCCAGCATTTCTGCACGTAGATATTTATGCAAGAAAAATGAAAGCATATGTTCATACAAAGACTTGTACATGGATCATCACAGCATCTTTATTTTTAATAGACAGAATTGTACAACCTCGAGCACCCATCAACAGGCAAATGAATAAACCTACTGTGGTATACTCATACAGTGAAACACTACTCAGCAAAGCAAAGTTATAAACTATTGATACCCACAAAAATATGAATTACTCTCAAAATAATTACATTGTGTGAAAGAAGCCAGATAAAAGAGTCCTCACTGTGTGAATCCATTTATATAAATTTCTAGAAAAATGCAAACACATCTCTAACGATACAAAGCATATCAATGGTCACCTGGGTATGTGGAGGGGTGGAATGTGAGGGGAAAAAAGGGGCTTTATGAATGAGATATAAAAACACTTGCAAGTGATGGATATGTTCCTTTCCTTGATCGTGTTGGCAGGTCCATGGGTATATGCATATTTCAGAACTTAAATTGTGTTCTTTAAGGATGTGCAACGTACTGTGTGTCCGTTCTATTTAACAGAGCCATTAAAATCAGGCTAAGAACAGACGTTTGTCTCAACAAATAAATGTAGCAAAGAACAGAAAAGTCAAGTACAGTATGATCTCTGTCAGTTGAATTTTCCTATAGTTTATTTCCCTCAAAAAATATATCCGAGTCCTTAAAAGAGATGGGACTCTTAATAAAAGGTAAAAAAAATACCGGCAAAGCCATCAGCAGGGTGAGCTCCAGCTACTTTTCAATTGTGGGACACTAGGTGCACGGTGCAGACATGCTAGGATGTTTGTTCTTCCTGCCCAATATTTTAGAGAGGATATTAAACACCCCCGTTAAATGCCTGCAAGTGATGGCCAGAGTGGAGTTTGGAGAATGATGTCTGTGATCTTTAGTATGGTTGTGCCTTTGTAAAGAGTCTCACTCAGAATTTCCAGGGTAATTTTGGAGTCAACTTTTTTTTGTTTTTTGGATGATATATATTGTTTAACTCACCTCAAGAATATATCCACGTAGACTTGAAGTTAGGGACCAGCTGGTGTAAATTTGTGTGGTTATCTCCTGACCTAACCTTTTAGCTTCTTTTTGTTCCTTGATTGTAGTTAAGCTTCATCTTGCCTCAGGGCCTTTGTATTTGCTGTTCCCATGTTTTGGAAATATTATTTTCAGGAAAATTGTCCATAAATTATTCCTTTTTATTCTTTGGCACTCATCTCTTAAAGATTTTTTTTTTCCTTGATTGTCCTACCAGCCTAACTTAGTCCCAATTTATCAGATTACCTTACTTCTTTCACAGAATAATAATAAAAACAAATATTATCTTTGGTGTCTCTTTGTATTTAGATGAACTTCTTCCCAAAGAACTCAAGCCCCACAGTGACAGTTTGTTACCTTTCTTATCCCTTATTCTGGGTCTTAGAACTGTGTCTGGCATGTAGTAATCACTCGAGGTCTGTTGACTGTGTAAAGAATATGTGAGTAGATGAACAGATTTGGAGTTATTTGAGGTCGCTCTTAATGATGGCTGGTGTTGGTGATTAAATTAAAATTGTAGGTTTTAGAGTTGGAGGTGATCTTGCTGAGTCTCACAACTACAGCAAAACTCTCCCTACTGTAGCATCCCTGACAGATGATCAAGTCTGAGCTTGAAAAACTGTGTATGAAAGACCCTAACCAGGGCAACCTCGTAGCTTTCTTCAAGCAGATCACAACCTTCCATGGGAGTTTGCTGCCTATTATTCAGCTGTAATTAGGAGAAAACGGTTTGATTTACCCAGAAGCATCTTCTCTCAGTCTCCTTGTTCTAGTTCCTAGAGAATAGACAGGACAGAGTTTCCTCTAAATTACATCCTTTTGGGTTTGCATGCATGCTTGTAACAAAATAAGCACCATGCTATGGCAAAATTCCACTTGATTGTCTGCCACGTGTTGCTACATTCCTTGTTAGTGTTTAGAAATAATTTATCTTAATGTTCCACATTATAATTGATGGAGTACAGAAATAAAAGAGATCTCGGGGTTATGTCAGAAGCAATCAGACAGATATTTTAACTTACTCTTTTAATGTATTTAATGCTGACACTGTGAGGAATTGAGCTGAGCAGTATAATCACCGCATTATTGCCATTGCTGAAGAAATGTATTTATGGTGAAATTTATGGTCACTTTGAAAGCATTAGCTGATGGGGGATTTGTCAGCTACATCTTAGAGCTCTGAGCATTTCTCAAAAAGTTGTGATATGAAACAGCTCTGCCTTTTCTTGTATTTCTGTTATGTTCAACTACTTCACAAAAAGCATTCTTCATATTCCTGAAATAATGATGGGCTTAGTTGAGATTCTTTTGGGTCCTAAGGGACCAATATGTGTGCATAATAGTGTCGAGTTACACAGAGCCTGGATGTTTGGCTCCAGACTGAAAGCCCCATGGAGTCGTTTTCTCACATCTGTTCACCAATGTGTATGAATGGAGAAAACAAAAGTTCTTGTTTGTTCAATCAAGGGGAGCCACACTCCTTTTACTTATGCTGAGACAAACAAGTAAAGAGGTGTAAAATATCTGAAAAGAGCCTCTGAAGGCTTGGTAGAAGGCTTAAGTAAGATGTAGAGAATATACAACAAAAAGAAAAGCAAGTGAGTTCTGCTTCTTCAAGGACTTTTTCAAGGACAGCTAACAAAATAATAATAGTAGTAACAACAATAGTAAGATTGATTTTAAAAGACTTAAGAGTGGCATGGATTCCTAACCACTCTACATGTATTAACTCCACGCCACAGCTCTGTAAAATGGGTGAGGTTATTAAGCCCTTGTTTTTCAAAGAGAAAGTGAAACACAAAGAAGTACCACTCCTGAAATCCCACCACTAATAAGTAGTGGAGCTGGGGAAAAAAGATCCAGGCAAATTAATTTCACAGTTAGTGCTCTTAACCAATAGGTTATGTCCCACAGGTAATATTTGCACATTTTGAAATCACTTTACAAATACTATTTTTACCCTTAAAGTACACAGAGAATACCCAGGGAAATTGGCATTATAATTATTTTTATATCTTTGCCAATACTCTGTTAACTTTTGGCAGTTCAGTATCCTTCCCCAACTTCTTAAAAATTCAGCTTACAATCCAAAAAATAAGGGCTAGTGAAAATAAATGTCTTGTAAATCCAGTTCAAGAGAGCAACTAAACTAAGGCCCCCAAGGATGTAAAAGAGAAAGCAAAAGAAAAGAAGAGACAAGAAGCCCAAACCCTATGATTAAGCTCCACGTTGTTAGGTAAAGGAGCATTTAATTAATGCTTCTTTAATACCTTGTGCACAGAGGCGTGGCTCTACAGAAGCCAAGGAGTCTCCCTTTCATCACTGATTCATGGTATGCTTCTGGCAGGGTCACTTCCTACTTTGAGTCTCAAAGCTTTTCATCAGTACAGTGAGGGAAATGGAACAAGGTCAACTCTCACAAGCCAGCCCTCATGTTCTCTCATGTTACCTGTGAGCCTAGGTAAGTGCCGAATGTCTTTAACATGACAGATTATATTTTTTCTTAACCACTTCTCTTCTCCTGATTTTTACATAATTTCTAATACATAGTAGAATAGTAGAAAAGGAAAAATACCACACTGAAAAGTAACTGATACACTAACTTTCCATTCTCATTTCACTGCCAATTCAGCCAAACGCCTTCTGTAGAATTCTGATGCAGACCATGAAAACACACTGTAAGTGTTCCAAAGTCTTTTCCATATTTGGTAGTCCTGTGATTTCCTTTGGCAGAACTATCTTGGACTGTCATCTGAAAATCTATCAAAAAGAATTTAAGTAATAGGATTTCGTATGAATGGTATTGGAGAAAAAAATCCTTGAACTTATCTTACTGAGGGAACCTTCATCCATGTACAAAATCAACAAGGAGGTTTAAACTTTAAAGGCAACATATTCCCATGAATAGAGGGGAGAACATAACACAACTTATATACAATGCTAACATTATGTACATACACATATATACAAGTGATCTTAAAATATATTCCAAGATATTAATTGGATTAAAGTTTGGGGCATTTAAGCATTTTTTCTCATAGAGAACATTATTCTTTAAGGCACATACAGACACACATATCTGCCCCGCTGGCCTCTCACAGTTTCAGTTGATTCCAGTCATGCCCCCAGTTCATTTCCCCATATATTTATTCTCAGATTAGTGATTTTTGAACAGGTGTTCCTCTCTTTAGAAATACCTGTGCCATGACCGCAGAGTAATCAGATTTCTTTTTGGCATTTGGTGGCATATGATGGGGAAAGTGATGAGTTGTATGACAGGAGAGGCACAAGGTGAACCTTAGAGTAACTAAGACTTTATGCATAGTTCTTAATCCCAAAAGGAACAGAGAAAGATAGCAGCAAAAGTCATTGGAATAAAAGACCTCTGAGATGAATCAGCATTAGGATAATTCATTGGTTACTGACTGTCCAGTCGGTTTAGGTTATAAAGTATTCCTGAGTGACTGCATCACTTTATGAAAAGATCTACCTAACTATAGATTTCTTTTGCTGGAATTAGTTTATATGGCAATAATACACATAGAGAATGGCAGTTGTGAATTCATGTCTTCCCCAAATTGAAGACATTCGTTAAGGTACAAGTTTCCCCAAGACTGCAAATGATTTATCCATACTATACTAACTGAGACTGTGTTTTAGCATTCTTGTTTGTTAAAGGAGATAACAAGGCTAACTTTGAGTAGATTAATAGCAGGATACTTAGAAAATACTTTCAGGTTAAGTTTTGTAAACAAAGTTCACTGTTTACCCACCAAGAGCAAATCAGCTCATTTAGTATTGCAGGAAATGCCTTCATACTTTTTCACTGCCACTAAAGGAATTTAAAACACCTGTTGGATATATTCCCTCCTAGAATGCCATTTGTACACTTATTCCTAATAGGGCCTGTTATTTTAAATTCAAACTCATAAGGCTCAGAATTGATACTCAGTATTTTTAGTGATCACATGGTTTAGGGTTCTCAGATTTGGGCTCAGACTTGCATTTCAAGCATTGCAATCTGGGCTTGTTAAATGATTTCCTTACAACCAGGAAAAATTGTTTATCTGAATCTAAAGTCCAGTTAAAGAAATGTGATAGTGGTGATAGTGGTTGATGAAGCCGACTAGCATAGCAGCTAGGGCAATTATAGACAAGTTACATTTAACCTCTCTGTGCCTCAGTGTCTTCCTCTGAAACTGAGTTTCTTCATCAATGGGGATAAATACTGGTACCAATCTGACAGAGTTATTGTAAGAAATGAAGGAGTTCACAAATTTCCTAAAGGCTTAATGTTTGGCTTGTCATTACTAAATGCTGGTAATTATTAGTAAAACAATATCCCTCTATTATTTATTATATCAAAATAATAATGGTAAGAGCCTGTTATTTTAGTAGTTCTATTTTTTGGTCATATAGTTTAGACTAACTCATATTGTTTAAATGTGAAACCAAGAAGAAAAACAGTTTTGTTTTGTTTTTTTTAATCTGGTCAAGGAACCCAAATCACCTAATTCAGAAATGTTTCTAACTTGGCATCTGCTTTGAATCTGTCACAGCCAGAGAAAGTTTATTGTCTCAGAAAGTGACAGCCTTGTATTTGTGTAGCATAAAAAAAGAAGATACATGCTAGATAAGATACATACCCCTTATCATAGTCATGCCACATATAGTGCTATTCCTGCTGGGTTCAAACATTGTGATCCAGAGCCTGCCATTGCCTATTATCAGGAGCAGGAAAGCATAAGAACCATATGTGTTTGCCCTTAAGTTGGTCTGCAACACAGAGACTGTCAATCAGCCTCTGATAGTACCCTCCCCGTGGACAACCTTCTGTGCTTTTTTTTTTTTTTTTTTTTTGCAGTACGCTGGCCTCTCACTGTTGTGGCCTCTCCCGTTGTGGAGCACAGGCTCCGGACGCGCAGGCTCAGCGGCCATGGCTCACGGGCCCAGCTGCTCCACAGCATGTGGGATCTTCCCAGACCCGGGCACGAACCCGTGTCCCCTGCATCGACAGGCGGACTCTCAACTACGACACCACCAGGGAAGCCCTTCTGTGCTATTTTGAGTATGCTTAGATGGAGTCTACCATCTGTGTGGTGGGACTTCACTTCGCTTCAAGTTTGTCCAAGTAGAAGGGTGAAATTAACAAATACTAACCAAATTTGTGGCTGTCCAAACTAGGAAAATAGTTAAAGAATCAGGACATGAAGAATCAGGCAAATACTCATTTGGCATCAACCCAATAAAAAAGCTTCTTGGCGAGAAAAAAGTTGCCAAAGATGAAAGCCCAGAATAGTGCTACTTTAGCCTAACCACAGTGTCAAAGCAAATAACACACATACACGCAAACGCAAAAGGAAGCCCTCTTCACACTACTGCCCCGAAGTCCTTTATTGGTCTTCAGATTTAGCAGATTAGGTAGGTTGATGGTTGTCCTTTACAGACTGGATCCACCTAACAAGACTGGTTACTAACAGAATATCTCTGTTTTGTCATTTAATCGACATCCCAAACTTAATATGCCTTGCAATCAAATACACACATAGTCACTCATGCTTTTTCTGTAGACTTTCCAAAACAGAAAAGCGCAGCTCCATTCTTCCTGGTGCTCAGTTACAAAATGTGATTCATCTTTGACGTTTTTCTTTCTCTCTCCTGTCACATCCAATACACAAGCAAAATGTGTCAGCCCTATCTTTGAGATAGAACCAGAATTTGACAGTTTCTCAATTTTTCCACTGTTACCACTCAGGATTAAGATTTCGTTGTCTGTCATCTTAATTATTATCCCTCTGAACTGTGTCCTTAACACAGTGGCCGGAGAACCCTTTGAGAATCTAAGTCAGAAGAATTATGTGACTTCAGGGTCTTCCCCTTCATCATAGTTGAAGCTGAAGTTCTTAAAATGCTGGAAATTTGCTACATGATTACCCTCCACATTATATATTTGATCTCATCTCCTCCACCTCTACTCCTTGCTCACTCTTTTCCAAACACCTTATACTCTTTAGTCCTTGATGTTCAACAAGTATAGTAGGTAGACATTTTCAATTGCTGTTCCCTTTACCTGAATTGCTGTTCTCTTTACTATACAGTACTCATCCACTCACTCTTTACTATCTACAGTACTCATCCACTCACTGTTTTCTCAAATATCACCGTCTCCATTATGAGGCCTTGCTTGGATTCCCTGTAATAACCTGCAGCCCCACTAATACACCCTACCTCCTTAGAAGCCTCCCTTCTGCTGTAGAATCTGTTGAATGAATGAATGGAGTGAGCTATGTCTAATTTCCAAAAAAATAAACATCAACCGTAAACACTTGTTGAGAGACGGGTTCAGGGTATAAAGAATAAAAGAAGTGTAAATTCAGGCCTTATCATTCACCATCCATTCCCTCAGGCTTCTGCTATGGTGTATCTTTGAATAAAAAGCACAATTTGAGGGCTTCCCTGGTGGTGCAGTGGTTGGGAGTCCGCCTGCTGATGCAGGGGACATGGGCTCGTGCCCCGGTCCGGGAAGATCCCACATGCCATGGAGCGGCTGGGCCCGTGAGCCATGGCCGCTGAGCCTGCACGTCCAGAGTCTGTGCTCCGCAATGGGAGAGTTCACAACAGTGAGAGGCCTGCGTATCACAAAAAAAAAAAAAAGCACAATTTGATAAGACTAATTAATTGCTTAAATTAGTTAGAATCCCAAACACTTTATAGTAGAAATGTGAGAAAAATTGTGTCAGAGATTCTCAACAAAATGTTAGCAAATTGAAGCCAAAAAAGTATAAAAACAATTGTATACCATGACCAAACGGGATTTGTGTCAGGTATGTAAGGCTGGTTCAACACTTCAAAATTAATTAATACAATCCAACCAAGACAAAAAAAGGAAAAAAAAAACATATAAATACATGCAGAAGAAGCATTTGACAAAATCCAGCATGCACTCATGAGAAAAACTCTCACTAAACTAGGAATAGAGAGGGACTTTCTTAATTTGATAAATATGATCTACAAAAAAACCAATAGCTAACATCATACTTACTTGAGAGAAACTCAATGCTTTCCCACTAAGATTAAGCACAAGGCAAGGATGTCGTCCTTTATTATAACTTTTCAATATTTTGCTGCAAGTCCTTGCTAATGCAATAAGGCAAGAAAAGAAAATAAAAGGTGTACAGATTGAGAAGAAAGACATAAAGCTGTCTTTGTTCACAGGTGACATGATCATCTATGTAGAAAATCTTAGAGTTAACCCAAAACTCCTGTAACTAATAAGTGATTATAGCAAGGTTGCAGTATCCAAGGTTAATATACAAAAGGCAATTGCTTTCCTATATACCAATAATGAACAAGTTGAATAGGTTAAAACAAAACCCACACTATTTACATTAGCATTGCCACAAATGTAATACTTCAGTATAAATCTAATAAAATATGTACAACCTCTATAGGAGGAAAACTACAAAACCGTGATGAATGAAGCCAAAGAATAACTAAATAAATGGAGAGATATTGCATGCTCATGAACAGGAAGACTCTGTATTATCAAAATATCAGTTCTTTCCGACTTAATCTATAGAAATCCAGTGCAATCCCAATCAAAATCCCAGCAAGTTATTTTATGGATATTGGCAAACTGATTCTAAAGTCCATATGAAGAGGCAAGAGACCCAGAATAGCTATCACCTCATTGAAGGACAAAGTTGAAGGAATGACACTACCCAGCTTGAAGACTTATTATGAAGGTTCAGGAATCAAGTCAGGGTGGTATTGGTGAAAGAACAAATAGATCAATGTAACAGAATAAAGAGCCCCAAAATAGACCCACATAAATACAATCAACTGATCTTTGGCAGAAGAACAAAGACAATACAATGGAGCAAAGATAGTCTTTTCATCAAATAGTGCTGAAACAACTGGATGTCCACAGTAAAAATAAAAATCTAGACCCAGACTTTATATCCTTCATAAAAATTAACTCAAAATGAACCACAGACCTGAATGTAAAACACAAAACTGTAAAACTCCCAGAAGATAACATAGGAGAAAACCTAGATGACCTTGGGTATGGCAATGACTTTTAAAATATAACACCAAAGACACACTCCATGAAAGAAAGAATTGATAAGCTAGACTTCATTAAAATAGAAAATTTCTGCTCTGTGAAAATCATTATCAAGATAATGAAAAGACAAGCCACAGAGTGGGAGAAAACATTTGTAAAAGACGCATCTTGTTAAGGTAAAGTGGCAACTTGCAAGCTTCTTACATGTGCAACTGGTGTCATTTATTTTGGTAGGTAGTGTGAGGTACAGACTTTAGTTTTAAATGGGTGTGTAGTTTTTTAGGCATCAATTTTAAAGATTATACCTTGACTTTGTCACAATCAAACTTCCCAGACATACTTAGAACTATTTGTGGATATTCTTTCCTATTTAATTTGTATATGTATTCATTCATGTAGTAATGCTACAATGTATGAATTGTAGTGGCTTTATAGTTGTTATATAGCTGCCTGCTAATTAACAGATACTCAACTTCTAATAAAATTTAGGACTTGTACCTGAATGCCTCCAGATTATGTTCTTCATTCAGACTCTTTACTATTCACTCAATATAAATTCAGAGCTGATATACATTAAAAACTGAACTAAAGTGGCTAACATTTTTTAGTTTTCATCTATATTCCTAGATTTAAAATATGAGAAAGTAGAAAATGCAACATTTTTTAAAACCTCTAATGACTCACATTTTCTATCTCTAATTAAAACAGAATACCCTGTGGAATATCTTTGCATCATTTACCCGGTTTCATTAATTCTGGCTGCTGAAGTTAATTTAAATTCACTCTGGTAAAATGAGAGCTCAGTATAAGGTTTTAGCATACTCAGTGAGACTTACAAATAGTCATCTGCTAGGTGGTAAACAGTAAACAGTCTTCTTTATTGCAAATAATCTTAGCCAATAAAAGTTATTTATGCTCCATTTAAGAATAAAGATGTTAATCTGAGATCACAAAACGATCTTTTTGTTAAAGCTAAAAGCAATTCTGCTTTGATTATTTGCAAATGCAAATATTACCCAACTTCTTTCTCCTTCTTTGATAGTTGTATAGAAATAAAACTAAATATAAGAATGTAAGTCAAACCCACTACAAATGAAACTGCACTACAGACCCACTATCTTCAGTGATTTCTGGATGATTTCTCTGCTCAAACCTTCATTCTATCCTCTCTTCCTAAACATAATTGTTTTGTTTTGTTTTTTGGTTTTGAGTAACTTTTATTACACAAGAGATTCATATTCTTTATAGAGAAATCATGTAATCAAATAATCCAAAAATAGATTAAAAAGCAGCCATAATTCCACCTCTCATATATTATCACTGTATCTATTTTATAGTATAGCTTTCTTATATATTTTTTTAACATCTTTATTTCAGTATAATTGCTTCACAGTGTTGTGTTAGTCTCTGCTGTATAACAGTGCATCAGCTATACGTATATATATATCCCCATATCCCCTCCTTTTTGCGTCTCCCTCCCACCCTCCCTATCCCACCCCTCTAGGTGGTCACAAAGCCCCGAGCTGATCTCCCTGTGCTATTTGGCTGCTTCCCACTAGCTATCTATTTTACGTTTGGTAGTGTATATATGTCCATGCCACTCTCTTACTTCGTCCCAGATTACCCTTCCCCCTCCCCATATCCCTAAACAGAATTTTAAGAAGTTAGCCAAGATAAAATGAGAAACTGATTCAGACTTAGGTCCCAAATTTACAGCTTCAATGATTTAGGAAAATCCCTTGACAGCTATACTGAGCCTCAGTTTTCACATTTGTAAAAGGGTGAGGATTAAAAAAACTGATACTTCTGGAAATGCCTGTCATTCTGATTGGATATTTTTAAAATGTTAACTGAAATTTAAATGTATAAATTATAAAAAGAAGATGACAGAAAGGTCTATTATCATTTTATTACCCAGATAAACCCTGGTGGTCCACTGATAAGAAAATTGGCTTCTCTAAGTAGTTTTCTTCATCCTGATTTCTGGACACTCCCTTCTTTAATCTGCTTTTGGAGGCAGCGGGTGACATTTTGGCAAGTTTTATTCAATTTCTTTATGCCTTGATTTTAGGAAAGAAGAATAGTAGCTGTGCTGAGCTCTGCCAGGTCAGATAGAATTTTGGAGTATTCTCTTTCTCTCTCTTGTAGACAGCCACTGTCATTTGGTAAGCCATAAGCCTTTCTTTGTTTTGACTGTGGTTAGTGTGTTTGCTGGATTTCTAAAATATGTTTCTAGTGTTTACTTGTTTAGATTGAAAAGATTGGGCTATATTTTTTAAAGTTTATCCCTCCATTTTGGAAGGCCTTTTAAGTTGTGATATTGCATGCAAGAGAGCTAACGTAATTCTGGACTCCATATTTTCGTGTTTATCTTTTTTTTTTTTTCCTCAGACTTTGAACCAACAATGGCTAATAATGAAAGGAACTCAGACCCTAATATTTTTTCCTTTGTCAAGCACAGAGAATATGGGAAAAAATGAAATTGGGAAATTGTTTTGCCGTCTGCTTTCCTCCTTTTTGGTCAGTTACCTTAGTCGCCCACCTCACTTTGTATTTCTAGCCTGGCTTCAGAAAGACCTGAATTTGATGAACTACACACTGTTGGAGTAGTAGATTGCTAGAAGGAACCAAGATCCAGACAACCTTAAATGGTGGCTTCATGGAATCATATTCAAGAAGGATGGTCCAGGGAAACCTTGAAGATGGCGGAAGAGTAAGACGCGGACATCACCTTCCTCCCCACAGATACATCTACACGTGGAACAACTCCTACAGAACACCTACTGAACGCTGGCAGAAGACCTCAGACCTCCCAAAAGGCAAGAAACTCCCCACATACCTGGGTAGGGCAAAAGAAAAAAAGAAAAAACAGAGACAAAAGAATAGGGACGGCACCTGCACCAATGGGAGGGAGCTGTGAAGGAGGAAAAGTTTCCACACACTAGGAAGCCCCTTCGTGGGCGGAGACTGCGGGAGGCGGAGCGGGGAGCTACGGAGCCGCAGAGGAGTGCACAGCAACAGGGGTGCGGAGGGCAAAGCGGAGAGGTTCTCGCACAGAGGATTGGTGCCGACCGGCACTCACCAGCCCGAGAGGCTTGTCTGCTCACCCGCCGGGGCGGGCGGGGCTGTGAGCTGAGGCTCGGGTTTCGGTCGGAGCGCAGGGAGAGGACTGGGGATGGCGGATTGAACATAGCCTGAAGGGGTTAGTGCACCACGGCTAGCCGGGAGGGAGTCCGGGGAAAAGTCTACACCTGCCGAAGAGGCAAGAGACTTTTTCTTCCCTCTTCGTTTCCTGGTGCGCGAGGAGAGGGGTTTAAGAGCGCTGCTTAAAGGAACTCCAGAGATGGGCGCGAGCTGCGGCTAAAAGCGCGGACCCCAGGGACGGGCAGGAGAGGCTAAGGCTGCTGCTGCCGCCACCAAGGGGCCTGTGTGTGAGCACAGGTCACTATCCACACCCCTCTTCCGCGGAGCCTGTGCAGCCCACCACTGCCAGGTTCCAGGGATCCAGGGACAACTTCCCCGGGAGAACGCACGGCGGCCTCAGGCTGGTGCAACGTCACGCCGGCTTCTGCCGCCGCAGGCCCGCCCCGCACGCAGTGCCCCTCCCTCCCACCCCCGGCCTGAGTGCGCCAGAGCCCCCGAATCAGCTGCTCCTTTAACCCCGTCCTGTCTGAGCAAAAAACAGACGCCCTCCAGCGACCTACATGCAGAGGCAGGGCCAAATCCAAAGCTGAGCCCCTGTGAGCTGTGAGAACAAAGAAGAGAAAGGGAAATCTCTCCCAGCAGCCTCAGAAACAGTGGATTAAACCTCCACAATCAACTTGATGTACCCTGCATCTGTGGAATACATGAATAGACAACAATTCATCCCAAATTGAGGAGGTGGGCTTAGAGAGCAAGGTCTATGCTTTTTTCCCCTTTTCCTCTTTTTGTGAATGTGTATGTGTATGCTTCTGTGTGAGATCTTGTCTGTATAGTTTTGCTTCCACCATTTGTCCTAGGGTTCTATCCGTCCATGGTTTTTTTTTTTAATTTTTTTCCTTAATAATTAATTTTAATTTTAATACCTTTATTATACTTTACCTTCTTTCTTTCTTTCTTTTTTTCTTTCTTTCTTTCTTTCTTTCCTTCCTTCCTTCCCTCCTTTAGACAACGAATCATCCCAAATTGAGGAGGTGGTCTCTGAGAGAAAGATTTATGATTTTTTTCCCCTTTACCTCTTTTTGTGAGGGTGTATGTGTATGCTTCTGTGTAAGATTTTGTCTGTATAGCTTTGCTTCCAACATTTGTCCTAAGGTTCTATCCGTCCCTTTTTTTTTTCTAAATAATTATTTTTTAATTCAATAACTTTATTATACTTTATTTTATTTTACTGTATCTTCTTTCTTTCTGTCTTTTTTCCTTCCTTCCCTCCTTCCTTCCTTCGTCCCTCCCTCCCTCCCTCCCTCCTTCCTTTCCTTCTTGCCTTCTTTCCTTCTTTGCTTCTTTCTTTCTTTCTTCCTTCCTTCCTCTTTCCTTCCTTCCTTTCTTTCTTTCTTTCTTCCTACTTCTACTAATTCTCTCTGCTTTTTCTCCCTTTTATTCTGAGCCGTGTGGATGAAAGGCTCTTGGTGCTCCAGCCAGGAGTCAGTGCTGTGCCTCTGAGGTGGGAGAACCAACTTCAGGACACTGGTCAACAAAAGACCTCCCAGCTCCACATAATATCAAATGGTGAAAATCTCCCAGAGACCTCCATCTTAACACCAGCACCCAGCTTCACTCAACGACCAGCAAGCTACAGTGCTTGACACCCTATGCCAAACAACTAGCAAGACAGGAACACAACACCACCCATTAGCAGAGAGGCTGCTTAAAATCATAATAAGGCCACAGACACCCCAAAACACACCACCAGACGTGAACCTGCCCACTAGAGAGCCAAGATCCATCCTCATCCACCACAACACAGGCACTAGTCCCCTCCACCAGGAAGCCTACACAACCCACTGAACCAACCTTAGCCACTGGAGACAGACATCAAAAACAGCGGGAACTACAAGCCTGCAGTCTGCAAAAAGGAGACCCCAAACACAGTAAGATAAGCAAAATGAGAAGACAGAGAAACACACAGCAGATAAAGGAGCAAGATAAAAATGCACCAGACCTAACAAATGAAGAGGAAATAGGCAGTCTACCTGAAAAA
>NW_020838389.1:0-3646 GCF_003676395.1 Aethalodelphis obliquidens
GGCAGCCTCCAAACGCAGAACCCAAGACTTATCCTGCTGCACGGCCTCTTCATGACCAAGTGGGCACCTGAGTCCAAGTAGATTCCCATGTCTGGTGCTAAGGAGACAGAGAAGGCTTTTTGTGGACAAAACCTCCAAGAACCTAGATCGGGAACTCAGAGCACGGGTTGAAGGGTCTGCCATTCATCGAAAGGCAGAAAGGAGTCTTTGCTCCGAATGGACAAAAGAACCATTTGTAAGTCAATGTGCAAAGAAATTAAGTGGGAGGATGCCCCGATTAAAGTCTGCTGGTTATTGAGGAGGACCCAGTGAAACTACGTTAGGCTGGAGTAGAAATTCTCACTATATAGACAATTATCTGGCTTCCCTGTAACAGAAATAATACCCTTTCTGAGTACAATTTTTCCCCCCACAGAATGTGCAGAATTGTTAACAGACATCAATTTTCTACAAAACTACTTACCCAGCTGTGAAATTTTTTGTCTCAAGGTGCAGACTAAAGCCAGTAATACCAAATTTTCTGAAGTGGTTTTGAAAAAGCCATTATATCTGTGGCAATGAACAGAGCATCAGAACAGATGATACTCCACCAACCTTGAAGAGATAGGGACACAGGATGATCCGAGTCCGCCTTTTAAACATCATTTACACCATTCACAAGGAGCCTGTATTTAAAAGTGCTGGCATTTGGAGGGCACTGAAAACACGGTGGACCATGGAGCTCAAAGGGCAGACCACAGACTTAGATGATAGTTCCAACACTGAAATAATTTACTTTCTAAAAAGGCTCTCAGAGAAGATTCCTGGGCCATTCCACATGAATTTGGAGAGATCAGAGAGACCAGAGAGTCACAGACTTTGAAACAGGAATTTCAAATTTCAAAGGGTGCTTACGTTGGAAACGTAGGCTCCAAACAGAAGGTACTTTCTGGCTTGAGCAAAAAATCTCCTGTGACTGTTTTATGCACACAACAACTTCCTGATAATAATATCACCCCTTCTTAGAGATATGGGCCAGAAGAAGAGAACCTACTTTCCTTCCAAGTTCAACACCTTGGGGACATTCTCTTGTTTAATTCAAGAAAATGATCAAGTTTGATACTCCACTGCCAGATATGGTCCTTCTGAGATATTACATATACTTAACTGCTGTAGCTTGGTATTAGTATCCCATGAAAGCTGGAACAGAGAATGAATTTCTAGCTACAGTATCACTATAGCATTGCAAGATACATACCATCTGGTCCTGACAGTAGACCAAAGGGTATAATAAGATTTTTCAAAGTTGAGGGATAAGAAGGAGTTCCCTGGCAGTCCAGTGGTAGGACTCGGTGCTTTCACTGCCATGGCCTGGGTTCAATCCCTGGTCGGGAACTAAGATCCTGCAAGTTTTGCACCATGGCCAAAAAAAAAAAAAAAAAAATTGAGGGATAGCAGAGAAAACTCTAATTTTAAAAGATACATGCAAGTTCATAGTAGCACTATTTATGATAGCGAAAACATAGAAGTTTGGGATTAACATATACACACTACTATATATAAAATTGGTAAACAACAAGGATATATATATATATATATATATATATATATACACACACACACGCACACACACACACACATATGTATGACTGAATCACTTTGCTGTACACTGGAAACTAACACAACATTGTAAACTAACTATACTTCAATAAGAAATAATTTTTAAAACGTTGAGGGATAAATTATACTATGTGGAAGTAAAGTTCAAAATAATGCTACACATCAGAAATATGGATTTGACCAACTTAAATCTTAGAAATAAATACCATCTCACCTCAAAATAAATAAATAAATAAATAGTAACCTGTGAGGTGATGGACATTAACTAACCTTATTGTAATAATCATTTCATAATAAACATATATATAAAATCATAACATTGTACACCCTAAACATGCACAATGTTATTTGTCAATTATATCTCAATAAAGCTGGGGAAGAAAAAAGAAAGAAATACCATGAAACTAATTTAAAGACTACAAAGAAACCACAATATAAAAACAAAAACACCGTTAAGGAAAAGATTTTACACACACACATCATTGATTTTACATACACACACACACACATAATTTGGATTGTATTTTTTTGTTCTAAATTATATTCTAGAATATTGCTCTTCTGACTGAAAACAAACATCTAGACCATCAGATCCCTGAGAACAGAAACCAGACCATTAATATCTGAATACCCAGAGCTCAATACAGTATACTGTAAATGGTGTGAATTCAAAAATATTTTTATTTAGGTAAATAATTTAATGATAGAACACTCAAATTTCTTTAAACACAATATTTCAAGTTACTATATTTTTGTCTGAGTACAGATCTGAAGTGGTACAAATTGTATCTAACTATTGAACCATGAATTAAGCAAAAAGGGTGGAAAACAATTCTTCTGACTTAGGTTTCAATTCCTTACTCCCACTCTTGCTTGCCTCAAATGATTTCTATTGAAGATATTTAGGTACACCTTTAATGGACAACATGTGAAAAGGTCCGTTGACTATAGGGCTAATTGAGACAAGCTCATGGGGGCCTTTGGGGGGGCCTTCGGACTTTGAAAGGTCCACTTCCTGCAGAAGCCATTCCTGTTCTCTTTTCTGCTTTAATCCACACCTGCTTGAATGAAGCCCCATTAAGTAGCTACTGACCACTTACGTACGTAATATATAACTTAAATGTATAAATAACTTAGAAGTAAAGTAGAAAAATGGTTTTCTTTTAAAGAAAAAGCAAATGGAAGACCAGCCACCGCTCTGGAGCACACCAGGCATGACACTGAGCATCCCCTCCCCAAATGTCTGCCCCAGCCCCCATTTGTCAACATCCATCACCCTGACCCTCTTGCCTCTGGCAATATGGCTAGACTTACCTCAGAGGTTTCACAGATAGAAAAAAGCTGAAGGAAACTGGGGATTCCATACCAGGTGTACATTCCACCAGCAGTGATTGACACACATGCCACGTGCGATCATTAACACCGGGAGCCTGCCTCTTTTCAGCTTTACCGGCTGCTTAAGAACACTTCTTATTGAGAGAGACTCTGCTGGTCTTGGATCATCATGGAATGATGAGGCTTACTTTAGTAAGAATGACCCTCTTACATTATAGGGCCAAAGAACACATGCACAAGTGTGTAGGGATCAGACGAACTATGTTTTTTTGTTTTTGGTTTTTGTCAGTGCCTATATATATACATATGGTATAGTTTAATAAAGTTGCTTTTCTTATGTTTCATTGCTTTGTAAAATCACATCATATATACAGTCATCAATAAACCTCACAGATGGCCAGTACAAAATTTAGAAGTTTCCAACACTGTAAAAAAATGACAAGGAGTTATCAGCCCTCAGGTAAACTTCAGGATGGGTCAGCCCTAACATTAATCACTGTGGACTGCAAGCACTAAGTTCTGTCTAGTTCTATTTGAGAGAAGAGGACTCCGTCCACTGGTAACGTCACCTGATCACCATCAGGGAACAAAAAGTTCTCATGGCTTTGGCACTCTCTGTTCCCTGGAAGGGTTTCTGACTGGTGGAGGCAGAGAGGACAGTGAACGATCCAAAAGGAATCAACAACCCCTAAATGGGCCAATAGTACATCCT
>NW_020838389.1:3656-9098 GCF_003676395.1 Aethalodelphis obliquidens
ACTAAAAAAACATTCTGCATGCTGCAACTAAAGATCCTGCATGCCGCAACTAAGACCCGGTGCAGCCAAATAAATGAATAAATATTAAACAAAAAATCTAGATGAGAAAAAATATGAAATCTTGCCATTTGCGACAACATGGAGGGACCTTGAGGGTATTATGCTAAGTGAAGTAAGTCAGACAGAGAAAGATAAATACTATAGGATTTCACTCATATCTGGAATATGAAAAACTATAATAAACAAACAAAACCCCTAATAAATGAACAAACCAAAACCAAATAAAACAAACATGTCATTACAGACAACAGAGTAGTGGTTATCAGAGCGGGTAGGTAAACGAGGGAGACAAAGTGGATAAAGGGGATCAACTGTATGGTGATAGATGAAAAATAAATTTTTGGTGGTGAGCACATTGTAGGGTATACAGATGTAGAAATATAATGCCATAAATCAAGATTACCTCAATAAAAAATAAAATAAATCATTGTAAATGAAAAAATGTAGATGGATATTTTCGTTTTCAAGCACCAAACACTTTTTAAAAACTTTAATTGGCTAATATAGTGCACATGTTAAGCAGACTTTTAAAGAGACCCTACATCTTGAGTGGGTTAAGTAATCATTTATAACCATCTTGAAACATGTTTAACTCGGTTTTTCTAGTGACATGAGATTAAACATGGAAACCAAACTGTGTTTCACTCACAACATATAAGCAAACAAACTGCATGTACATGTGTAGATTTATGCAAAAGCCCGGTGATACAACTATGTTTAGCTTTTCAGATTAGGTACATACGGCCACCCACTCGCCCTGTATTACCTCACCAAACACAAGAGCAGCAACTTTTCTATTTCAATACAATTATGGGCAGAAATTATATGATATAAAATAGAGGTTCTTCCATAAAGGTTAAGATTTAGCATATAAGCAGGGAAGACAAAAGCAAAGTTCCCATGAAGTCAAAAATAATACCACACTGGTCCAGTGCTCCATGAAACTCTGAGTTAAATTATAGTCCTCAAAGGCGTGTACTTGGATCCAGATTCACCAAGACACTTCAGTATGCTTCAAACTGGCTCATCATCATCTTCCTGCTGTATTCATAAGCCAAAAATAGTGCCGCATTGGCAGGGAACGCTCGAATCAAAGTAGCTTTCAGACCAGAATATAAAGCTGCTACTCCTTCCTTTTTCACAACACTTAAAAGAGTTCTGATAAGTCCTGCCTGTTTTCCAAGCATGGAAAGAACCTGAATTCTGGATTTGATACAATCCACTGGGTATATGACAAGCCAAAGGCAAATTCCAGCAATTCCACCGCTTAACATCAAGGGGACAGGGCCTAGTTCATCTTTTGATCCATCCGAGGCAAAAAAACGATCGACTCAGTTCATAGCCACCGAAGAAGAAGAAATAGCCTGGTACTACTTGAAACAGAGTGCTCGTGAGTCCGTGGTAGAAGCCCAAGGGGCCATCCTTTCTAAGGATACTCTTCACGACGGACCAAACTGTATTATGGCTTTTTGCTATCCTCCCTGACATCTCCAGTTCGTGCATGGTCTGCAGCCGGCACTTCACCAGCTCAGTGGGGCACAGGGCCAGCGCGCCAAACGCAGAGGCGATGGAACCAGCGGCCGCAGTCTGCAGATCATTCAGCTTCGCCTGCCTGTCCAATCCAACCACTTTCCTCACAAACTGTTGGCAGAAACCGTAGCACAAGAAGAGGACTGAGTTCTCGGCGACGTAGGCCATCAGCGCGGGGCCGGTCCCTTTGTAGAAGCCCCGCAAACCCACCTGGGAGTATGTCTTCAGGCCACAGTCGACGAGGCCCTTGTACAGGCCAGGGAACGTCTGCATCTTCACTTTCAGTGTGTCGAAGGGCTGCCCGGTCAGGACGCATGCTGTGCCCCCAAGGGCCCCCGCGGTGAGGTCGATGGCGGCTTGGATGGCAGGATTGGATTTCATGTTCGCCCACTCTTCTGCTGGTCTCCGAGGAAGGGAACTCTCTGGAGCTTAGGAGGCCGTCCCGTGTCCAGCCGCCTGCTCTTGGTTCTCTCTCCGGCGCGGGAGAAGCCGCTTAACCCCAGACTAGGCCGCGGGCCGCCCTCCCCACGCACTGAAATAACCCCCGGCCCGCGGCCCCGCGCGCGCCTCTCCTGGCGCCCTGCGGCCGCCGCGTCTGGGCCCTAAACCCGTCAGCCGCCCTCCCGCTCGCTCCGCGCCGCCCGTTAGTCCCAGCGCCCGCGGGCCCCGGGGCCGACTAGAGAAACACTTCTAATGAATCTCAATACAGCAGTAGAAAGCTGTCCGATAAATTCCTGCGATTACGGCCAGAAACTCTAGGCGCTGCTGCGGCGGAGGAAGACTTGCCTTCCTGTTCGGCCAGAGACTCCCACCTCCCGGCAAAACAAAATGGGAGGTGCTTGATCGCGCCTGGGGTCAAAGGGTCAATCTACAGAGACAAAGGTTTAAAATAGGGAAAACGAACAAACACTTTGCGGGGTTTACCTGACAATCTGTGGCTCCTTCGGATCAGAAAACCCTTAATCGTCTCCGGAGAGGAATGGCGGCTCCACAAAGGTGCCGGCCGCCGCGCCTCTCCAGGTGTAGCTCTTTGCCCGCTGGGGGCGACGCCGGGGGAGGCCTGAGGCGGGCAGATCCCCTGTTTCGCGGTAACATCGCCGAGGATACTGGCCTGAAGCCCTGTGAGCTGGTGGGACTCAGGACCCTCGTTATTTCTAGAGGTAAGTCAAGGCCTTGTACAATCGCATTGGAAAACATTTATATACAGCTAAAAAACTTGATATAAAAGACCTGCGTGGCTCCAGCGCTCTGTGCGTGCTAAGTCTCGGGGTTCTTGCTGAGGAGCCATGCAGCTTTATGCAGCAGCAGTTCTGGATATAACTGACTACAGGCCTAGTAGGCAAGATGCAGTTTGGGGCATCAGTGAGGGTACCGCTGTCAGGACACACTTTTCCTCCCATATGCTTATAATCCCAGCGTTGGAACGAATTCTCTTAAAGTTTACATTTTAAGCCCTAGGCGGTATTTTACTTTGGGGGTAAAAACAAAATGGTGGAGGGGGCAGAAAGTATGCTAAAAGGATTCTTTCATTTAGAAAGCTTTCCTTGTCTGATTCTTTGGGTATCAGTTAATATTTAAAAGTGAGGCACCTAAAAGCAGATTGTGCGTGGATACTGTTTGTCAACAGGTAGACTTCATTGTAGTAAGTAGTGACTTGGCCTTTTCTTTGGAGAGTGCCCAAATGTATCTGGATTTCTTTTCTCTGGTACCATATGGTTTCTTCAGAGAATAATCTTCCAGTCTTGACTGTGTGTGTGTGTGTGTGTGTTTGCGGGGGAGGGGGGGTGCGGGGGGTGTTTACCTTGGGTACTGATTTAATGACACCAAGTGGGAGAAGAGGGTTGACATCCTGCAGTCAGAAAACAGACTTTCACACAATTCCCTTGTTCAATGCTATGGACCCCCAGCCTCCATCTGTGCCTTCTTTGGTTCAATTTACCCAGAAAATAAACTTTCTGTCTGTGGCATGGGGAAGGAAAAGTCATCTGGCTTGAGTGAGATAGGGCTCCTGGACATCCAACAGCTCTGAGCACAGATTTTATCTTATTTTTTTTGTCTGTGCCACATGGCATGCAGGATCTTAGTTCCCAGACCAGGGATGGAATCTGTACCCCCTGTGGTGGAAGCCCAGAGTCCTAACCACTGCACTGTCAGGGAAGTCCCTGAACACAGACATTAATGAATCCTGTTTCTAGCCTCACACCTTCTCTCTTCCTTGGAAACTGCCTGCAAAAACTGAGCCTCAGTGTCTATATCAAGTGGGCGGGTTTGTTTCTCCTTGGTATACCTCCTTGCAGACATTTAGCATGTAACTTTCTGTGATCTATGAATTTATCGTTTCTTCATCTGCTTTGGCCTTCTGAAAACATTGACATCTCTCATCCACTGTTGTCTCATCTCCTATTTTCCTTGCCCTTGGGGGTGACTATATTAGCAGGCTATCTGACAGAGAAAAGAGATTCATGAGAACAATGTGCCATTTTAAACTAGAAAAAAATTTTTTTTAAGTTTTAAAATTTCGTATCACATTTGATGGTTTTTTAAAAATTAATTTTATTTATATATTTATTTATTTTTGGTTGCATTGGGTCTTTGTTGCTGTGCTCAGGCTTTCTCTAGTTGCCGCGAGCGGGGGCTACTCTTCGTTGCGGTGCACAGGCTTCTCATTGCGCTGGCTTCTGTTGTTGCAGAGCATGGGCTCTAGATGCACGGGCTTCAGTAGTTGTGGCATGCAGGCTCAGTAGTTGTGGCTCACGGGCTCTAGAGAACAGGCTCAGTAGTTGTGGCACATGGGCTTAGTTGCTCCACAACATGTGGTATCTTCCCAGCCCAGGGCTCAAACCTGTGTCCCCTGCATTGGTAGGTGGATTAACCACTGCACCACCAGGGAAGTCCCTCACATTTGAGTGTTTTTAAAAACTGTTTTGGTTTTTTAAAACTGTCCATTAATTACCTATGGTTCATTGTTTATTTTTTAAAAGCACATACTGTTTTTACAAACACAAGAGATGCAGGATACTACAATAAATCATCAACTGCTTTTGCATTAAATTCATATATCTATATGTTTTGGAGAAACCATTAGTAATCAGTGCCAGGGATCATGAGGGCATTAATAGGGAAATCGTCTGTAATTTCATTGAATTATCAGACATAGCTGTGCAATACACAGATCTCAAGTTCCATGAAATGTATTTAAACAGCTGGACTTGGAGCACATGCACTCCCACGCATACATGGAAAACAATGGCAAAGGAACTTCCAAATTTTCAGTGAAGATGCACACCCACATCACATGTTCCCTAGCAATCAGATGGAGTAGCCAGATAGGATTACCAGAGAAAGTAAGGTTTGAGCTGAGGGCTGAGTAACAAAAAGCTAGCCATGAGACTATCTGGAGACTGTTTCAGGAAAAGGGAAATATAAGTGTAATATAAGTAAAGCTCTGTAGTGTGAAAGAGCTGGGCGTTTGAAATACAGGAAGAAGGCCAATATACCTGCTGTGTGGTGAGCAGTCTTCCTAGTCTGTGTTTTCACACAATTCTTACCAGGTAATAAAAGTTTAAGCAGAGTTGAAGACAGTCCTTCAGAGGCATGATTGGTCACAATTTGTCCAAAGTTTTTGTCTCAAACATTTGATCTACAAATTCAAAACGTCAGGCTTTATGACATTTAGATGTGAACATAAAGATCCCATTTACCTAATCTATAGAAATAATGCAAACCAGAGACCACACTGACATGCTTATTGCAGCATTCTGTGTAATAGCAAATTTAAAATGAACAACCTAAGTGATCGGCAATAGGGGAGTGAATAAAATTAAGAATTTGTAAAATTTCTGCATTGCTTAA
>NW_020838389.1:9108-16802 GCF_003676395.1 Aethalodelphis obliquidens
ACTTCAGAAGAGGATCTGATACCCACTACCCCTAAAAGAGCAAGACACATTATAAGGTGAAAATTACTTGCTTTTATTTATTGTGAAAACAACTTTATGAAATGATTTGCAATGCAAAACGTGGAAAACTGCTTTGAATAAGTGGGACAATAGCTACAGCATGGGAAAACATATGTAAACAAACTTCACTGCCACCAAACTAGACTCTACTAATTTATCTCAGATGGCATCACAGAGTAGCAATGGCAGCTTCTGGTAAACAGAGAAACAGCAGCAAAGTCCTGCAGTGAAGCTGTGATTAATTACTAAACTGAACTGTTCACTAATCCTACAACTTCCCTGCATTTATCTGTCTATACATTCCTACTTACTACAGGACAAACACCCACCAAAGTGGTTCCAAAAGACAAATGAGATAGAAATTCACAGTTATCTTTGTCTACAAGACAAATCCAATAGAAGGCAGTGGAGGAAACTGGGAACTACTGCAAAGTTTTACTATCTAGTCCAGGTGATGAAAACAAAGTTTTTCTTTCAGGCTGACCACTGTCAGGAATGAAATTAAGTATCAAAACTCTCCTCACTTCTCTAGGAGTGATTCTAGCTCTTCTTGCAAAGAGCTGAGCTGCTCCTTTTCTCGGTCTTCCTTTTGTTTCAGTTCATCCAGCACAGCCTGAAATCTGTTCTTGAGAGCCAGGTTTTCCACTTTCAGGATGAGATCCTCCTGTCGCTTTGCCCTGTCCTGGGTCTCTTGGAGCTTGCCTTTCATGTTATCAATCTGTTTCTGAATTCCCATAACCAGCTGATTAGTTCCCTCGTCTTCTTGGTGGTGTTCATCTGACTCATTTAGCTTGTCCTGTAGCTGCCTTTCCAGATCTTCCTCAGTGTCAATGATGTTTATGTCTTCTTCATCTTGATGCTGTGTCTCATCTTCATCTTCACTGCTGCTGCTAAGGTCATTGAATATCTCCCGAAGCTCATCATGTTCTAATGAGTCACGGCCCTGCCTGTGGCCAGACATGCCTGGGGAAGAGATATCAAGGCCTTGGTTTTCTGCTTCTTTTGTTTCATCTTCAGCAATTATTTCCCAACGGGTACTGACAGCTTCAGCATCTGTGCTCAGCAACCGCTTTACTTCTTTTTCCACATCTGGAGACTCAATATACTTCTTCTTTGCTGTCTTACGGAACCTTCTCTTTCTGACATTTTTTAGAGGCAGAGTAATTCCATGGTTCCATACAAACTTTTTCTCTTTGTCCTTATCCTTTTTCTTGCTTGCTTTGGGATCAGCAGTGGCAACTGGTTCCTCAACAGGAGGATAGAGATCACCGTCAACTGTAGCAACAAGCATCTGAGAGATATCAGCTGTCTTGTAAAAGGTTTTTTTATCAATGGTTTTCAAACTTTCCATAACACATGGCAGATCTACCAATTTTGACGCCAATGGGACCCGGTCCACTCTGACAATTCCATGACGCCCATCAGGGTGTAACTCAATTGTCAGTCTGTCCTTCAGGTTGACATGACCAGACTGTACCGCCCGCCTCACGGTAGAGGCATACTCCAGAGGTAGGCGTAAGATAAACTGGCTCTCTAGTTCGTGAGGAGCATCATCTTTGCTCTTACTCATCTTTATTTCTTTGTGACTCACTTTTTCTCTATTAACCACTTGTTGCACTAAAAAATTTCAGCTATTTCAACAGAAAGACCAGTTCTTTATAAATTGAAGTCTTTAATTACAAAGAGTTCTAGGTAGAACAGCAACAAAGCGTCTATTCTGAATTAAGCCCCAAATCTTTGTAAATATGCTGTAACAATACCAGTCGTTACGGACGCATTGCCTTACTCAGGTCCATTTAAATCTATGAGCTGCAATGCCACGTTCCAACCTCTAGATGCCGCTGCAGGACAACGCAGGGAAAGCAAATGGCGGCTCCCACGGAATGATTTTCGGCACAGAAAGTAAGGCTCAGCAGATACTCCCAATCCACAAACTCTCCAGGAACAAAGATACGCAAAAAGCGGGGTGTAGTGAGCTGTCTTCGCCTCGGGTACTTACAATCCAGTGACGATTATAAGTCCAGTTTCTCCGGACAGGCGCGAGCGGAAAAGGAAGCCACTCAGAGCAAGGTGGCCGGGAGCCGAGCGTCTCCTTCCGAATTCCTTTATTCTTCCCGGCACCTGGCAAAGCGATCCGCTGATTATCGGTGAAATGGCGGAGGACGGGCAACGCGAAATCTCGCCAAAAACCGCAGCTCCAAACGCCAGATTCTGCAACTCCGCAGCTCAGCGGGCCTCCGTCCGTTAACGGCCGACCTAGCCGAGAAAAGACAGCTACGTCACCACACGGAACGGGAAGCTGCTGTGAGTCGCAACACGCCTCGGGCGGAAGTGCGGGCTGCCCCAGCGCGCGCAGGCGCAACGCCCGAATACGCGCTCCGGCGTGTCTTGTCGTCTCGCGAGAACTTGGCCTTAACGGGATAAAGACTTTGTTTTAAAGACCTGTTGATTTAGGCTTTCCCTGGTGGCGCAGTGGTTGGGAGTCCGCCTGCCGATTCAGACACGCGGGTTCGTGCCCCAGTCCGGGAGGATCCTGCGTGCCGCGGAGCGGTTGGGCTCCTGAACCGTGGCCGGTGGGCCTGCGCGTCTGGAGCCTGTGCTCCACAACGGGAGAGGCCACAGCACTGAGAGGCCTGCGTAACGCAAAAAAAAAAAAAAAAAGATGTTGGTTTTTAAAAGTAACGGTTCTAAGAAGGATATAGATTCTCCCGCCCGCCTCCGCTAAGCCAGGGCTTTTACCGGATATCTGTGGGGCCAGATACCTCCTAGGCTTCCGCGTGATTGCCGGAGATAGGGCGTCCGTGCGGAAATGGTGTTTGTTTCTTGAAACATCTCGGCATCTCCACAGGCTATATTCAATCTGGAGCCGATAAAAGAACTCTATAACTAACCATACCGTGGATTTTAAAGTATCCAAGTCAGTGGAGTGAGGACGTGCAGCCTACTATAATTCTAAGTCTGTGTTTGTTGATTATGAAGATGGCCGTAGGGGGCCCGTGACTCGGTCTTTTTCTGTTTTGAAGACCCCCTGAGGGAACAAGGGTGATTCCTCTTTTTTCTTTTCTTTTTTTATACAGCAATTTCTTATTAGTCATCCATTTTATACATATTAGTGTATACATGTCAATCCCAATCTCCCAGTTCATCCCCGCCCTCCCCTCCCCTGCCACTTCCCCCCCTTGGTGTCCATACGTTTGTTGTCTGCATCTGTGTCTCAATTTCTGCCCTGCAAACCGGTTCATCTGTACCATTTTTCTAGGTTCCACATATATGCGTTAATATACGATATTTGTTTTTCTCTTTCTGACTTCACTCTGTGTGAGTCTCTAGATCCATCCACGTCTCTATAGGTGACCCAATTTCGTTCCTTTTTATGGCTGAGTAGTGATTCCTCTTTTTAATGTGTTTGACGTAAATATAAATGTAAACAGAGAAGGTCGTGTTCTTCTGGAGGCCCACGTTCATTTAGGACAGTTGGCTGAAAGACGAATAGTCTGATTAAAGTAGAATATAATTGAAGTATTACTTCCTTCTACTCATTTGCCAGTAATTTTTAAATTAGTTTGGAATTTTAAAAAATCCACCTCTACTGTTTGGATAACTTTTCTGCTTGCCTCTTCTTTAGGTGGTCAAGTATTCTTCAACATGTATTTATAGTACTTCAGTCTAACTGTGTAACAGTTTCCACTTATTCCTCTTCATTTCCATTTATTTATTAATAGGATCAATTTGGTAGACTATCGAGGTCACTAAAATTTCAATTTCTATTCTCTAATATATCAACACCTGCATCTAAGTTTTAGAGAATTCACTTAAAATGTGATTAACATTTAGAAAATTCACTTTATTTCTTTATGTACTTATTGTCTCCCTCACCTAAGATTGGAAGCTCCATGATAATCAGGAGTCTAATATCATGTTCATCCGGTCCCAGTGCCTAGTATCAAAACGTGGGAGATAAAAAATATTTGCTAATTGAATGAAACAATTGATCCATCCAGAAAGAATATAAATACAATCTAAATCCTATAGTAATTTGTCAGAAAATACATTCTGTGTCACCTTAAAATGAGATAGAGCCACTTTATATATACATTTCCTCTCCAGTCACGGACGGTGCCAATTGTTATGAGGCCAGAAGTTTGCAAATAGCGTGTGTGAATGTGACCCCTTTTGTTTCGTACACTGTGCTACCGTGTGTCATGGGGTGCAATTTAAATGGTTTGGTACCAGTCTGGTTTTTTATGTTAAGTTTGAAGGAAAATTATGCTCTTCTACATAACTGTATTTTAGCTCTTTGTTTTGTAATGTAAAGAAGAACGTTAGCTGATGTATATGTAATAGGATGATCTATTTCCTCTTTTTGAAGAAGTTTTTCCAATGTGCTTGTCCCTTAATTGTACCTGATTTTACTTACTTCATATATATGAGTTTTGCATGCTAGCCTTTGCATACTGCTTTATTTAACCCTATAAAATGTGAGGCCATGCTTATACATGAAAATAATCCAAATATTGCTTTGCATTTTAATTGCCTATGAGTTTTATGATGCTCAAATATCTTTGTCACAGAAAATAACTTGAGATAAATTCTGGGCAATTCAGATTTGCCAAAATTATGGTGTAGTTTAGTTATTAAACCCTGAAATGGAAGGTTGTCAGAGTTAATTAAAAAGATCAACTGAACTGTCCCCTAAAGTATCTACCTCCTTCAATCCTGAAACATATTTTCTGTTTTTGAGTTTAAAACATTTTCTGAATGCTATTTTTTGAGGGGTAGTTACACTGATCTTAAAGCTAAGGGCACTGCCACATCACCATTACCTTAATGTTTATTGATAAATCCAGTTGTTGTTCTTGTTGTTTTGACTGGGGAACTGAATTTTATTTATTTATTTTATTTTTGGCTGCATTGGGTCTCTGTTGCTGCGCGCGGGCTTTCTCTAGTTGGAGCGAGCGGGGGCTACTCTTCGTTGCATTGCGTGAAGTTCTCATTGCGGTGGCTTCTCTTGTTGCAGAGCACGGACTCTAGGTGCGCGGGCTTCAGTAGTTGCAGCACGCAGGCTCAGTAGTTGTGACTCACGGGCTTGGTTGCTCCGCGCATGTGGGATCTTCCCGGACCAGGGCTCGAACCCGTGTGTCCTGCATTGGCAGGCACATTCTTAACCACTACACTGCCAGGCAAACCCCAGGGAAATGAATTTTTAATTTTCTTGAATTTTTTTAACACCTTTATTGGAGTATAATTACTTTACAATGGTGTGTTAGTTTCTGCTTTATGACAAAGTGAATCAGCTATACATATACATATATCCCCATATCTCTTCCCTCTTGCGTCTCCCTCCCTCCCACCCTCCCTATCCCACCCCTCTAGGTGGACACAAAGCACCGAGCTGATCTCCCTTTGCTATGTGGCTGCTTCCCACTATCTATTTTACATTTGGTAGTGTATATATGTCCATGCCACTCTCTCACTTCGTCCCAGCTTCCCCTTCCCCGTGTCCTCAAGTCCATTCTCTATGTAGCAGTTGGTTTCTTAATGATGGTCTTCTTCCTGGCTTGCAGGCTGCAGCCTCCTCACCATGTACGTATACATACACCATGTACGTATACATACACCATGTATGTATACATACACCATGTACGTATACATACACCATGTATGTATACATACACCATGTACGTATACGTGGTTTAAGAAGCAGCTCTGATATTTCTTCCTCTTCTTATAAAGACACTAATCCCATCATGGGCTCCACCCTCATGACTTTATCTAAACCTAATTAGTGCCCAAAGGCCCCTCCTCCTAACACTATCACAGTGGGGGCTAGGGCTTCAATATATGAACTAGGGTAGGGGGTGGGGCACAAACATTCAGTTCATAACACAGATCAATGCGAAAAGATGAAATGTTCAATTAAAAATGGTTATCCAAAGAGAAAAAGATTAAATTGGGTCTTAATTTAAAAATCAACTTCATATGGTTCTAAGACTCAAATGTCAAAAACAAAAACAAAACCCAAAACAACGTTCAAGCTCTTAGTGGAAAATACAGGTTAATGGATTTTAGACCTTGGGCTAGAAATAATTTCTTTAAAAAGACACTGACAATAGAATAAAAGATTAATACATTTGTAATAAAATCAAGAAACTTCATTCATCAATAGACATCTTAAAGATGTGAAAAGGTACAAACCAGGAGAGGATACTCACATATACACACTGACAAAGAATTAATATCAAGGATATATAAAGAACTCCTACAAACCAATATAAATAAAAATAACAATAGAAAAATGGTAAAAGACATGAACAAACATTTCACAGAAGAAACATATAACCAATAGATGCACAAAGAGATGTTCTTTTGCTGTAATTAGAGAAATATAGATCAAAACCAAGATCAGGTAGATTTTTTTGTTTGACAAAAATTTAAAAGCCTGACAATGCCAAGTGTTGGAAAGCCTGTGGATACAAGAGATTCAGGCCTATATATTGCAAGTGCATGTAAAAATCCATACAACTACTTTGCCAAATAGTTGAATATTAGCTATTAAATATAACAATTACTCCTAGATAAATACTTGCGAGTTCCAGAATTTCTATTCCTAGTTATATACCCAAAAGAAATTCTTGCACATTTGCATCAGGAGGTATATATAAGAATGTTTATATTGACAGTGGGCAACAGGAGCAAAAATCAGGAAACAATCCATATGCCTATCAACTGAATGAATAAGCTACGGCATACTCACAAAATGGAATGTTTTACAGTAGTCTAAATAAATGAAATACAGGAACACAAGATGATTGGATTTTAAAAATAAATATTAGAGAAAAAAAATGTACCAAAGTATCACATACAGTATTTTACCCTTACTATAAAATTTAAAACAACTAGAAAAATATATATGTGGGAGTAAAATATAATACAAAAAAAAAAATTCAGAGGAGCAAAGAATGATGCACATAGAATTCAGGATGATAGTTACCTTGATCTGCTGGGTCCAGGGAGTGGTAGGAGGGACCATTTGTACGATCAGATGTATATCACTACCAAGGTCCCGGCATTTGTGGGGAGGTACTGTGTTCACAAATTCTTATTATTATTTCGATAGATAACTACATATATAGATATACAGCTAAATGATACTGGATAGGTAAGTAAATAAACAATGCAGGTCAGGTATGGACTAATGATGACAGTTTATCATAATCCAATTCTGTGAACTTGAGGTCCAACCGTATAAAAATAAAACAAAACAGCACATGTGAGAGAATATAAAGCACACAGAATCACCAATGAAGTATTCTTGCCAAAAATGTTTAAGCTCAACCAAGCCTTTAGACCTTCTCTCAAGGAGTGAAAGTCCTGAAACCAAGGAGACTTCCTGCCTAGTTCTTCACACTAACAGACCATAATCAACCTGGAGGAAAAACCCTTGGATATAGTACAAGGCTCTTATCGACGTGGTTCAGCTTTGACTCCACACGGCAAAGAGAAGTGGAGAGGCAAGCATAAAAATAGAAGCAGAGAATTAAAAATAAAAAGCAGTGTGTGCTAAAATCCTTAATGCATTACAACAGAGAGTAATGGCTCCGCGGCAGCCTCCAAACGCAGAACCCAAGACTTAT
>NW_020838390.1:0-16780 GCF_003676395.1 Aethalodelphis obliquidens
TTTGTTTGTTGGAAGATTTTTAATCACAGTTTCAATTTCAGTGCTTGCGACTGGTCTGTTTATATTTTCTATTTCTTCCTGGCTCAGTCATGGAACGTTGTGCATTTCTAAGAATTTGTCCACTTCTTCCAGGTTGTCCATTTTATTGGCATAGAGTTGCTTGTAGTAATCTCTCACGATCCTTTGTATTTCTGCAGTGTCAGTTGTTACTTCCCCTTTTTAATACCTAATTCTACTGACTTGAGTCTTCTCCCTTTTTTTCTTGATGAGTCTGGCTAATGGTTTATCAATTTTGTTTATCTTCTCAAAGAACCAGCTTTTAGTTTTATTGATCTTTGCTATCGTTTCCTTCATTTCTTTTTCATTTATTTCTGATCTGATCTTTATGATTTCTTTCCTTCTGCTAACTTGGGGGTTTTTCATTCTTCTTTCTCCAATTGCTTTAGGTGTAAGGTTAGGTTGTTTATTTGAGATGTTTCTTCTTTCTTGAGGTAGTATTGCATTGCTATCAACTTTCCTCTTCAAACTGCTTTTGCTGCATCCCATAGGTTTTGGGTCATCATGTTTTCATTGTCATTTGTTTCTAGGCATTTTTTGATTTCCTCTTTGATTTCTTCAGTGATCTCTTGGTTATTAAGTAGTGTACTGTTTAGCTTCCATGTGCTTGTATTTTTTAGAGATATTTTCCTGTAATTGATATATAGTCTCATAGCACTGTGGTCAGAAAAGATACCTGATACGATTTCAATTTTCTTAAATTTACCAAGGTTTGGGTTGTGACCCAAGATATGATCTACCCTGGAGAACGTTCCATGAGCACTTGAGAAGAAAGTGTATTCTGTTGTTTTTGGATGGAATGCCCTATAAATATCAATTAAATCCATCTTGATTAATGTATCATTTAAAGCTTGTGTTTCCTTATTTATTTTCATTTTGGATGATCTGTCCATCGGTGAAAGTGGGGTGTTAAAGTCCCCTACTATGATTGTCTTACTGTTGATTTCCCCTTTTATGGCTGTTAGTATTTGCCTTATGTATTGAGGTGCTCCTATGTTGGGTGCATAAATATTTACAATTGTTATACCTTCTTCTTGGATCGATCCCTTGATCATTATGTAGTGTCCTTCTTTGTCTCTTGCAATAGTCTTTGTTTTAAAGTCTATTTTGTCTGATATGAGAATTGCTACTCCAGCTTTCTTTTCATTTCCATTTGCATGGAATATCTTTTTCCATCCCCTCACTTTCAGTCTGTATGTGTCCCTGGTCTGAAATGGGTCTCCTGTACACAGCATATGTACGGGTCTTGTTTTTGTATCCATTCAGCCAGTCTATGTCCTTTGGTTGGAGCATTTAATCCATTCACATTTAAGGTAATTATCGATATGTATGTTCCTATTACCATTTTCTTAATTGTTTTGGGATTTTTATTGTACATCTTTTCCTTCTCTTATGTTTCCTGCCTAGAGAAGTTCCTTTAGCATTTGTTGTAAAGCTGGTTTGGTGGTGCTGAATTCTCTTAGCTTTTGCCTGTCTGTAAAGGTTTTAATTTCTCCATTGATTCTGAATGAGATCCTTGCTGGATAGAGTAATCTTGGTTGCAGGTTTTTCCCTTTCATCACTTTAAATATGTCCTGCCACTCCCTTCTGGCTTGCAGAGTTTCTGCTAAAAGATCAGCTGCTAACCTTATGGGGATTCCCTTGTATGTTATTTGTTGTTTTTCCCTTGCTGCTTTTAATATTTTTTCTTTGTATTTAATTTTTGATAGTTTGATTAATATGTGTCTTGGCGTGTTTCTCTTTGGATTTATCCTGTATGGGACTCTCTGTGCTTCCTGGATGTGATTAACTATTTCCTTTCCCATATTAGGGAAGCTGTCAACTATAATCTCTTCAAATATTTTCTCAGTCCCTTCCTTTTTCTCTTCTTCTTCTGGGACCCCTATAATTTGAATGTTGGTGCATTTAATATTGTCCCAGAAGTCTCTGAGACTGTCCTCAATTCTTTTCATTCTTTATTCTTTATTCTGCTCTGCAGTAGTTATTTCCACTATTTTACCTTCCGGGTCACTTATCCGTTCTTCTGCCTCAGTTATTCTGCTATTGATCCCTTCTAGAGAATTTTAAATTTCATTTATTGTGTTGTTCATCATTGTTTGTTTGCTCTTTAGTTTTTCTAGTTCCTTGTTAAACGTTTCTTGTATTTTCTCCATTCTATTTCCAAGATTTTGGATCATCTTTACTATCATTATTCTGAATTCTTTTTCAGGTAGACTACCTATTTCCTCTTCATTTGTTAGGTCTGGTGGGTTTTTACCTTGCTCCTTCATCTGCTGTGTGTTTCTTTGTCTTCTCATTTTGCTTAAGTTACTGTGTTTGGGGTCTCCTTTTAACAGGCTGCAGATTCGTAGTTCCCTTTGTTTTTGGTGTCTGCCCCCAGTGGCTAAGGTTGGTTCAGTGGGTTGTGTAGACTTCCTGGTGGAGGGGACTAGTGCCTGTGTTTTGGTGGATGAGGCTGGATCTTGTCTTTCTGGTGGGCAGGCCCACATCTGGTGGTGTGTTTTGCGGTGTCTGTGACCTTACTATGATTTTAGGCAGCCTCTCTGCTAGTGGGTGAGGTTGTGCTCCTGTCTTGCTAGTGTTGTGGCATAACGTGTCCAGCACTGTAGCTTGCTGGTTGTTGAGTAGAGCTGGGTCTTGGCATTGAGACGGAGATCTCTGGGAGATTTTCGCCATTTGATATTACGTGGAGCTGGGAGGTCTCTGGTGGACCAAAGTTCTGAACTTGGTTTTCCCACCTCAGAGGCACAGCCCTGACGCCTGGCTGGAGCACCAAGAGTCTGTCATCCAGACGGCTCAGAATAAAAGGGAGAAAAGAAAGAGAGAAAGAGAGAAAGAGAGAAAGAGAGAGAGAGAGAGAGAGAGAGAGAGAGAGAGAGAGAGAGAGGGAGGGAGGGAGGGAGGAAGGAAGGAGATAAAATAAAATAAAAGGTATTAAGATAAAAACAAAAAATAATTATTAAAAAAATTTTAAGTAATTAAAAAAAAAGAAGGAAAGAGGAGAAAACCAAGACAAAAAACAAATCCACCAATTATAACAAGCGCTGAAAACTATACTAAAAAGAACGGACAGACAGAATCCTAGGACAAATGGTAAAAGCAAAGTTATACAGACAAAATCACCCACAGAAGCATACGCATACACACTCACAAAAAGCGAAAAAGGGGAAAATATATATATATATATCGTTGCTCCCAAAGTCCCCCTCCTCAATTTGGGATGATTCGTTGTCTATTCATGTATTCCACAGATGCAGGTACATCAAGTTGACTATGGAGATTTAATCCGCTGCTTCTGAGGCTGCTGGGAGAGATTTCCCTTTCTCTCCTTTGTTTGCACAGCTCCCGGGGCTCAGCTTTGGATGTGGCCCCGCCTCTGTGTGTAGGTCGCCTGAGGGCGTCTGTTCTTCGCTCAGACAGTACGGGGTTAAAGTAGCAGCTGATTCGCGGGCTCTGGCTCACTCAGGCCGGGGGGAGGGAGGGGTACAGAGTGCGAGGCGCACCTGAGGTGGTAGAGGCCGGCGTGACGTTGCACCAGCCTGAGGCACGCTGTCCATTCTTCCAGGGAAGTTGTCCCTGGATCACGGGGCCCTGGCAGTGGCAGGTTGCACAGGCTCCCAGGAGGGGAGGTGTGGAGAGTGACCTGTGCTCACACACAGGCTTCTTGGTGGCTGCAGTAGCAGCCTTAGCGTCTCATGCCCGTCTCTGGGATCCGTGCTGATAGCCGCGGCTCGTGCCCATCTCTGGAGCTCCTTTAAGGGCCGCTCTTAATCCCCTCTCCTCGCACACCAGGAAACAAAGAGGCAAGAAAAAGTCTCTTGCCTCTTCGGCAGTTCCAGACCTTTTCCTGGACTCCCTCCCAGCTAGCCATGGTGCATTAGCCCCCTTTAGGCTATGTTCACGCAGCCAACCCCAGTCCTTTCCCTGGGACCTGACCTCTGATGCCCGAGCCTCAGCTCCCAGCCCCCACCTGCCCCGGCGGATGAGCAGACAAGCCTCTCGGGCTGGTGAGTGCAGGTCGGCACCGATCCTCTGTGCAGGAATCTCTCCGCTCTGCCCTCCGCACCCCTGTTGCTGCGCTCTCCTCCGTGACTCCGAAGCTTCCCCTCCACCACCCGCAGTCTCCGCCCGCGAAGGGGTTTCCTAGTGTGTGGAAACCTTTCCTCCTTCACAGCTCCTTCCCACTGGTGCAGGTCCCGTCTGTATTCTTTTGTCTGTTTTTTCTGTTTTCTTTTGCCCTACCCAGGTACGTGGGGAGTTTCTTGCCTTTTGGGAGGTCTTAGGTCTTCTGCCAGCGTTCAGTAGGTGTTCTGTAGGAGTTGTTCCACGTGTAGATGTATTTCTGATGTACTTGTGGGGAGGACGGTGATCTCCACGTCCTACTCTTCCACCATCTTGGAGCTCCTCGTGTATCCATGTTTTAAAAGCCGAAATCCAGGACTTCTCTGGTGGCACAGTGGTTAAGAATCTGCCTGCCAATGCAGGAGACACAGGTTCAAGCCCTGGTCCAGGACAATCCCACATGCTGCGGAGCAACTAAGCCGGTGCACCACAACTACTGAGCCTGCGCTCTAGAGTCCGCGAGCCACAACTACTGAGCCCGTGTGCCACAACTACTGAAGCCCACACACCTACAGCCCGTGCTCCGCAACAAGAGCAGCCACTGCAATTAGAAGCCCGTGCACCACAACGAAGATCAGCCCCCGCTCGTCGCAACTAGAGAAAGCCCACGCGCAGCAATGAAGACCCAACGCAGCCAAAAAAAATTTTTTTAATTAAAAAAAAAAAGAATATGACTCCAATAAACAAATTGACATGCCAGAAAGAAAAGCGGTGTCGTGGATGCTGTGGTGAGCCACCCAGCCCTGGCCTTCAGGACAGACACGCTCATCCCCCAGCTGCTGTGTTTGAGGCTGACAGCTCTCTGCTGAGGCCCCATCTGGGAACTGCCCTCAGCCAAAGAGAGCCACCTCACCCAAAGTCACACCCCCAACAGCGGGTAGCTCACATTCAATGACCAGTGGGTGAGGAGGCATAAAGCCTTGACCCCCTTGCCTCAGGGAAGACAACAGGCAAGGGCCATCCCAGCTGCAGAGCTCCCATGATTTGAGCTGAAGCCTTAGTAGTGACTGACTCCTCCCCCTGCTGAATCCTGCTGCCTTCATTCCCCCACAAGAGCACTCCAGCATTACCTTCTGCAAGTAAACATCTGTCTCAGCATCTCAGACAGTTGAAGATGCAACAAATACCCATGTAGCCTACACCTGGATCCAACAAGTACTCTCCTTTTGCTATATTTTAACTCTTTCTCTCCATATATACATATTATAACATATATATGTGTCATATATACACACACACACACTTCCCCAAATTTTTACTTCGAAAATTGTCAAGCCTACAGAAGGACTAACAGCACCAACATTCACATACTCCCACTGAGATTCAATAATTATTAGCATTTTAGCACACTTTCTTTTCCCTATCTTTTCTTTTTCCTATACCATTTGAAAGTAGGTTTGAAGACATCAACTCGTCTCCTAAATACTTCTGTAGGCATCGCTCAAAAATAAATGCAATCTACACCACCACAATGCTATCATCACACCTAAGAAAATTAACAATAACTGCATTAATGACAGGTTTAAATTTTTTCAATTTTGTTTTCAATGATACTCTAATCAAACATTTGTGAAACCCTTGGGGTTTCTTAGAATGAAGTTTGAAAACCACTTTTCTAGAGTAATAACCTAGAAAGCACAGGCCCATCTGAGAAAAAACGGATCAGTCTTTAATATAAGAGTAACTAACAAAGCTTGACTCCCACTGCCCCCCACCAACAGACCCAAATAGTATTCTATAGCCTCGTGTATCACATCCATCACACATTAGAATACCTACCTGCATACGCAGATACATGCTAAGGTCTATGAATTGGTTAATATCCTTTAGTAATTGACAAGCTGGGAAGTGTGCCTATGTGAACACTTCTGTTCTCAAGCCCACAGTTTGTAAATTTGGTAACAGCTTTTCTTATTAGTATTTTTAGGCAGATCAAAAGGGTGTTAAAACAATAATTACTCTAGGAGCCCAGTAAGTAAGTATAAGTACAGGATACTGCATTGTCAGGCACTACAAAAACACATCAATGTGTTATATCTTCCTTAAATAGACATCATTCATCACTTAAGTAAACCAATTAATTTGAAAACAAAAGCGCTAATAGAGAAAAGTGATATCCACTAAAATGTACATTTTATTTCAGGAACATCACTTTTAAGAAAGTGACTTACTTGGAAATTCACTTAAATGGTGCCATTAAAAACTTGAAGTATCAACATCCTTGAGAAATGATTATGTTAGCAATGCAAATGTACAAGTGCCTCCTCAAGCTGGGCTTGAAGGGTCCTGTCCAAGTCAGATATCTGTTAGGCAGGGCCTTTATCTGGCCATTTAGGGATAAGGATGATATACTGGACCATGAGCATGCATATATATGTTCCTCTCTCTCTCTCTCTCTCTCTCTCTGGCGCACGCGCGCGTGCTTTCTCACACACGCGTACGGGCGCGTGCACACACATCACTCTTCCTGTGTTTGAGATGGGAAAAGAAAAGAAACCTACCGTTGCCTACATCTCGAACGCTGGCATTTCCTTTAAACAGACATCTAAAATAGCTTTTGTTTAAAACAACATGGATTTCAAGGATTAAAAAGCAAGTATTTCAAGGGTCATGTGACAGGTGGAATGTAAGAACAAGGAAGTTCATTCCACTAAACACAACCCACTGTGGTCCAGCCCCTGCTTCCCAAGACTGATCTGGATGCCAAAGACCATCCCTGATGGTATCACTTGTGACTCAGATTGAAGGGAGGCTAGTGCTCTCCTTGTAGCCAGAGGGAAAGTCATTCCCCCTCCCATGGACTGTCCCTCAAATCTCTAAGTTACAAGTCAAGGGAAAAACCAGTCACCCTGCACTTGTCAATGCAGTGAACTAAGCAGAGCACAGCTAAAGTTACTACAGCCAGTAGATTCCACATCTTTTTGAATTGTGACCTGAATAAGAAACCACATTTTACATGGCAACCCAGTTCCTAAATACAGTATAGATTCCCAACTAAGACAAACATTTTCCAAAATAATACCGCCCTCTGATATTTTCTATTTCATTTTTTTAAAATGCTAGTCCCAACTCATTAAACTGACGTCACCACCACTGATGGGAAATGACCTGCAGTGTGAAAGACACAATGCTAGAGGGCCAAACCCCAAACTGTTATTTTGTACTAGAGTGGATTCACAGAAGATCTTTGGCGCTGGCTTTACTTAGAGCTGACTAAAATCCCTCTATTTGTCAATGGAATCTTTTCTGAAAATATGTCCAGCTGAGATCTCAGGGCCAGCCTGGTCCCAACTGCATAACGGTCTCTTTCAGCACTTTTCTTTTAGATCACATATTCCATTCTCTGTGAATATTACTTGAATTAAAATTAGCCTTTTTAAATTATGCGTACATTTACATTGTAAATGATCCAAACAATAAAGCCTCTCCACACCTACTCTTATCCACTGCCCAGAAAAGCCACAGTAAACATCCAGACAAGTATCCTTAGTCTTTTGTGATGCATTCACGTATTACCCATAACCACACATAAATGGTTTTTAATAATGCAAATAGAATTACATTACATTTACTGTTCTGTGACTTGCTGTCTGAACTTAAGAGATATGTCTTTGTGAGTCAGGACAAATTTTAAATCAGTTTATGTAGACTGCATTCTTTTTTTCAATAGTACTTCGTTGAGGAATGATTTATATACAATAAATGCACATAAGTACAGCTTGAGGACTGTATATCCTCGTGTGACCACCATCCAGATCAATATGTAGAATTTCCACCTCCTCAGAAGGATTCGCTCATACCCCTTCAAGTCAATACCACTGCCCACAGAAGTAACCACTACTCAGACTTCCAACACCAAGCATTAGTTTTCCTATGAAACTTCACATTCATGGACTCATATAGTAACTATTCTTCTGTGTCTGGATTCTTTCATGCCACATAATACCTTTGAGATTCATCCATGTTTTTGCACATATCGGTAGTTTTGCGTTTTTTTTGTTTTTGTTGCTGAGTGGTATTCCCACTACAATTGGGGTTGTTTTCAGTTTGGGGCTCTTGTGAATGAAGCTACTATGAACATTCTTTTAGAAACTTTTCTGTGGACATGTGCACTCGTTTCTCTTGAGAATATACTTATAATTGTTGGGTCATAGGTAGTGTATGTTTAACTTTATTAGAGACTACCAAGCATTTTTCCACAGAGACTAAACCATTTTATACTCCTACCAACAGTGTATGGAGTTCCAATTGTTCCAATCCTCTCCGGCACTTTGCATTGTCAGTCCTTTGCATTGTTAGCCATTCTGGTGGATGCATGCTGGTATCGCCTCACAATTTTAATTTGCATTTCCCTGATGACCAGTGATATTGAGCACTTTTTCACGTGCTTATTGGCCATTCCTGTATCTTCTTTTATGAAGTGCCCATTCAAGAATTTTGCCCATTTTAAAATTGGGTTGCTCATCGTTTTGTTATCAATTTATAGAATTTTTAACATATAATGGATACCAGTCCTCTATCAGACACATGTATTGTGAATATTTTCAGTCTAGGGCTTGCTTTTCACATTAGTATCTGCCACATTCTTTTTAATGGATGCACATTTTTCCCACTGTAGTAGCAGTTTCTTAATTTATGTTACCATTATCTATTAATGGATATTTACACTCATAGGGAAAATTTTGTGCTTCAGTGGAAAACTGTACATTGTTTAGAGAACACTGCTCTTGGTTATCTGATTCTGATTTTCCATTCTATAAATTGTATATAACTGATAGCAATGCAAAATAATTCTTATCTATAGACGTGCAAATAAATTGTCTGGTGAAGATTCAATTGACTTTCCTCCCCAGTTATGGGAAAAGCCAATTTTTTCTTCATTTGCACTTTAATTTCAATATTTCTAATCTGTAAATGTGTCTGTTCTTTGGATTGTCCTTTAAAATGGTTGTGACATCTAACGAGTTCCCTCATTAGTAATGAGTTAATAAAATCTCTAACGTGTTCCTTTTATATCTGTACATGAGGCATATTTTACCTTTTTAAAAATTATTCTTTAACACATTGTTTCTAATTTTTTATCTTGTTACAGAGGATGCTGCAACCCTTACTGCACATTTATCTCTGCATAGAAGTCTCAAGACTAAGAAGTCCTCATGCTCTCTCACACTCCAAATCAAACCAACTTTGAGGAATGGATTTAACAAGTTCAGCTACATGAAGGCACAGAAGACGAATAGACAGAACTTGTACCGTAACAAGGGGAAAGGTCAAATTAGGCTCAAACCAAAGAAATCAAACTAATGGTAGAATTTCAAGCATAGTAAGACAAGGTGAACGAGGAATGCCTTTGTTTATTGGGCACCTACTAATCCCAGACTACTATGTTAGGCACTGATGACACAACCTTTGCCATCAAGAAGTTCAGGAATTAGTGGTTTACAGGACTGTTAAAAGAGGTAGGAAAGACAAGGTCAAAGACAGTGCCACCAAAGATCAAGGAAACAGACACTGGAGACCTCAGCTTGAAGCACCAAGGTGGAAAATTCTCACAAGATTACTGGGAAGCTGATGAAGAATCTCTGAAAATCCCCAACCCTACACTGACGCGTCTGCAGCGGTGAAGTTTGTGATTCTCATGAGTTCTTCAGGAAGCTTCTGTAAATCTCAGTCTGCCCATATGTCCCAGCTGTGGAGAAAAACGGCTTCTTTTCTTCTACCTTCAAACTTCAGGCCAGTTCCTCTCATCAACAAACTCTAAACGAGAACTATACTGAGACAGGGGTTCTGGGAAATGTGGTTCTCAGCTTCTCTTCTGCAAAGCAGAGATTCTAGAAGGGGGAGGTGGTGATGCTGAGTTGAGACCTGGCACACAGCTGGGGCTCACTACGTGGTGACCATCACCCCTGCCGTCCATGAAGTGGCAGGGACACTGAGCAAGTGTTCAACTTCCCAGCATTTGAAAGTACAGCTGACCCTTGAACAACCCAAGTCTGAGCTGTGCGGATCCACTTATGCGTGGATTTTTCCCAATAGTAAATACTACAGTACTACACAATCCACGGTTGGTTGAATCCGCAGATACGATACCTCAGATTTGGAGGAACTGCATGTACAGAGGAACCAGGTATACGGAGAGAGCCAACTATAAATTATACATGGGTTTTTAACTTTGCAGAGGGTCAGAGCCCCTAACCCCCAGTTGTTCAAGGGTCAACTGTACCATTTTTCTTGTAGGATTTCTGTCCATTGATTGTCCAGTCTCCCCTTTCCCCTACTTCATTGTGCAGGGGCCAAACAAGGACTCTGCAGTCACAATCCTAGAAGGCAACTGCTGAATAATTCAGTAGTATTGAAAAATACATGAAAGGATTTACAGGTTTGTACTAACAATCCTAGCATAAAAGTGAGACTTGAGGTCTAGCCCTGGCTTTGGCACTAGCAGCTCTATGATTTGGGGAAAACCACTGAACCTTCTTATAGCTGTTTCACTGAAAAATTCAAAAGGCTGTGATACTGAGAAGAGCACATCATGTCTGGGGTGTTCTTCCCAAGAATGCAAAACCTCAGTCCAATCATGAGAACACATCAGACAAACTCAAATTGAGGGACATTCTACAAAATGACTGACCAGTACTCCTCAAAAGTGTCATGGTCAGGAAGAACAGAAAGACTGAGAACTGCCACAGATGGGAGGAGACTAAGGAGACATGAGAGTTAAATAAAATTTTAAAAAAGTCAATCTTGGATTGACTCCTGGAAGCAAAAAAGAATTTTAACGGAAAACCTGGTGAAATACAAATAAAGTCTGGAGTTAATAGCATTGTACCAATGTTAATTTGTGAGTTTTGATAACTGTATCACATTTACGTAAGCTGTTAACATTAGGGGAAGCTGGGTGAAGGATGTATGGAAACTCTCTGTACTATTTTTGCAACTCTTCTGTAAATCCAAAATTATCCCAAAATAAAATGTTAAAAATTAAAACCGTGCTATTTAAATGGTATCAAAATTGAATTCATCATTTTGTATTGGGCCCTAAGAATTATGTAGCTGGTCCTGCATGGAAGTGTTACCAAAGCTGTTGCCCCAGAAACAAGTAAACTTGCAGAAAAGCATATCCTCTAGCTGTGTTCACAGGACAAGAACAAGAGAGTCCATCCGCAAGAAAACTGGTGAAACTTATTCAGCTTCAAAAGTGGGACAAAGGTTGCCCTGCAGCTCATTAGCATCTCATTGTAATCTTAAGATCTCTGCCTGTCCTCACCATGATGGTTTGACCTGCTTCAGACCCAAATGCCAAAGGACCATACAAGGGCAGAAAAGAGGTGGCACCCCAGTTCCAGGAAGAACCCCACCTATTCCCAGAAAAATCAATGTATATGACTCCCTCTCATTAACCTTGCCCTTAAAATCTTGTCTTAACCATCACCCAGGTGAGAAGTTGATTGGCGACCTAAGTTCCCGCTTCTCCATCCTCAGGCCACTCAATTATGTTTGCCCTCAAGCATAATTGCCCTCAGCTTCGATCTCAGCTTGGGTTTAGTTTTTGGCTGTCAGAACCTGAACAGAAAAAGAACCTTCTCCCTGAGGCAGGGGGGCCTTGGCCGGGCTAGGGCCCAAGTGGGGGTCCAGACGACCTAATTCGGTAACAGAAATATATGGAAAACTGGGTAAAACCCGTTTCCCGTGATGCAAAAAAATGAAGCGGCAACAAAACAATTCCCATGAGCTCCAGGGGAACCTGGAAGGAGCAGAGATAAGAGCTGCTCCATCTGACGGGTCTTGTGGACAGAAATGAGGATGGTTCTGAGCCAACGACTAAGGAGCAGATGGGACAAATAACTATCTCAGCTGATGGCTAAGAAAAATGACCAGAAACTGATTCTGAAACCCTCCCCCCAGCCCTGGCACTGTGTAAGACCCCCTACAACATAGGAGCAATTCTGATGAAAACTCCTGCCAGCTGGTATTCTCTCAAACCTATCTCCGTTCACGTCCTCGGTTCTCTCCTTGTAGTTCTGGTAAACTCACAAGCCTTGTGTGACTAAGGCTAAGTTTCCACTCCAGCACGTGGAGGCTGAAATCGGAGACTAAGGGTGACGTCACCAAGTTGGCGTCACACGTCACTCCGACTTCGCTCACCCTCTCAGGAACAACCAACGACCATTGGTTAACTGGACACCACTGAGAGCAGCCTAGAACGCGGGGGTGAAGGGTGAGGCGGAAGCACCCTCTGCACAGCAGAGACCAAGACAGACGGCATAGAAAGGTCAGAGAAGCGGCTACACACACCACACTGCCCCTCCCCCAGGCCAGCGCAGCCCCACACGGTCGTCTCCCCTGAGCCTCCGGGTCCTCCAGTGCGAAAAGGGCGGGCTTGGGGGGAGAAGCCAGCTCGCCCAGCACTGTGGGTCACTGTGTGGGAGCCCCTACTCCAGTCTCGCCCCACAGGGCTTGCCCGGTGGGAACCTGCCTGTGACCGAGAAGGGGCCGAGGGACTGGCAACAACCAGCACTTGGACCTGGGCTGAGTTCGTACCTGTAGCGCCCGAGCAGTAGTCCCAAGCAGCCGCCCTGCTCAGCTGCCGCAATCTGACCGGGGAACTCGGTGGGACCCTTAAACGAGGATTTCTGCTGGCCCTAGAGCCTGACTTGCCCACCCAGGCAAGGAGCTGAGGAGAGCGTCTCCCGACCCCGTCTCACCAGAAGAGCGGACACCTGGAAGCTGCGCAGCCAACAGCGCGGGAGCTGAGAGGTGGGTGGGCGGGGCTGACAGCCTCCCGAGAAAAGCCGGAATCGCGTGGACGGTTCACGTGCTACCGCCCAAGTGGGGGGAATTAATTCAGAGCCGAGGCTGAGAGTAGTTGCCGGCCCACCCTGCTTGGAAAGCCTGGCGTTACCCAACCCGGTCCTGCTAAGGCAAGTGAGCTAAAACAGAGCCCTGCCCACTGTGACTCCCGAGGGTGGGGCGGGGCGGGGCGATTGGCCCAAAGGGGCTGGAAAGATTACCTGAAAGCTGTGTAACCAAAATAGAAATTAAGTTGTTATAGAAAAATAATGTTTCTTGCCCACCTGTGTTGGTGTCCTGAGATTTAAACCTGTCATCCGTCAATCTTTCAGATTAATTTTGCTAATTATTTGAGATTACCAATTATTCCATCTCAAAGTGGATGAGCAGATTTTTTTTATCATGGTGAAAAAATTCATTGCACATTTAACGTATTAAAATAAGTTAGGGTGAAGGAAGGAGTGACAAGTGCTTTTTAGTCCTACACAAGAGTGAATGTGGTTAGACTGCTACTGTTGCAGAATGCTGCAAAGATAATACTTTACTCGATATGGATATGGGCTATAAAGAAAGGCGAAAACCAGAGCTGAACATCGAAGCCTTGATGACCAAAATTAAAATACTGGCATATATTTAAATAAATATTAAAGTATAAAATAATATGCTTTAGTAACACTTATGTTTTACCCACGAAGGACAAAACACTTCCGAAGTTTTCAACATCCTTTCAATTATATCCACAATTATCATTACTGGGTTAAACTACTTCTGTTTTGCTTATCAAGCAAGAAACCAAACATTCTCACTGTGCCACATGTATGAAACTGGCTGGAAAATGTTATCATTAAATTAAAAACACTATAGATGACATTAGTAAAAGTTCTATAAAATTACTACATTAAAAAAAACAAGCGTCTGTATTAAGAATATTTTAAATGTTTATTCATTGTATTTATTTGGAAAACAAAATATATTGATGATACATTTATCAAAAACAAGTCTTATGAGCAGACATTTAAAGTCTTTAACGTTGGACTGATACAATAACAAAACTGACCTGTGAAATGTTGTAGATAGAAAAGGTCTAATTTAGTTTAAATAAGATCTGAAACACCTTTATGAAACTTATTTTGCTCAGTGTGATTTTAAAGAAGTTATGTGTATATTACTATGACTCAAACTGTGGGGACGGTTTTAAACACTTAAAAAAAAAATAAAGTGCATTCTAAACTGTGCTATGCAGTATAGTAGCCACTATTCACATGTGACTTTAAATTTTAATTAGCTAAAATGAGCTATAATTTAAAATCTAATTCCTCCATCTAATTAGCCACATCTCAAGTGCTCAAAAGCCACACGTGGCTAGCTATTACCATATTGGACAATGTAAAATTATAGAATATTACCAACATAATGGAAAGTTCTATTGGACAGGGCTGGTCAAATAACATTTAAGCAACCACCATAATAAAGTTAATCATATAAATCTTGAAAAACTTCTGTAAATATGAAGTTTTTGGTTTTGTAATTTTGCTTCTAATCCAGGGAATCTTTCAGATACCATAAAATACAAATCAAATTTGAAATCTGCATATACAATTTGAAATTTAATCTTGCCTAGGATATAAATTTACTTTTCTATATTAACTCTATTACTACTAGTTTGTAAAATATTTTGTGAAACTGAATGGTGAAGCCAAAGACTAATTTAGATGAATTAATCTGAAGTTAAAAGTCTGGAAGACTTTTTGGCTTCAGTTATCTACTTCTTAAGACCACTGTAGGCATAGCCTAAACATATAAAGATATGCATAGAAATAGTATAGTTTTATTAAACTAAAGGCAACTAATAGCAAATTATTTATTTGAAGAACAGTCTTAAAATTATATCTTTATAAAACTATATTATACTTCACTAAAATACTCAAAGTTGAATTTAATTTTCAAAAGATATATCATATGAAAATATGATTTCATATTTCATATGAAATATCTATTCTACCAACTGATCACATAAAACCATCTTAAACTATCTCACAAGTCACAAAAATAACAAGACTTCACACAAACTATCCTGTTTGACCTACTTATTACTTTCTGTTGAATTTCTTCTTTGCCTTATTAAAAAACAGAATTTAATTAATGTCTAAGACAAAGCCATGGGTCACAAGCAAATGGACATAACTAAAGATTGAACTCTTACAAGGAGAAAATTTGCTCTTTGAACAAGGAACACTATAAAACAGATGTAACTGAGGACTGTTCAACAGGTTGAAAGATAGCATTGTAACTGACAAAATGTTTCTTAAACACAAATGATCAAAAAATGAAATTATATAATATTTCCTATGGCTGAAACATTCAAGAACTTTAAAATAAAGTGCTTAAGTTAAAAATAAAATCCTAGTAAACAACAAGGATTTACTGTACAGCACAGGGAATATCTTGTGATAACCTATAATGGAAAAGAATCTGAAAAAGAATACATATGTATGTATAACTGAATCATTTTGCCGTACACTAGAATCTAACACAACACTGTAAATCAACTACACTTCAATAAAAAAAAAAATTCCTAGGAAGGGAGTAAGCAGGAAGCCTTCATGGAGGAAGTGCCATTCAGTGTGAGGATTCAGATGTGACAGTAGGCAGGGGAGGCAGGAGTGGCCAGGCTGGGGAGCCAGTGGATTGCACCCTGAGTATTAAAAAAAAAAAATTATATTTATGAGCAAAATGGAATGACTTTTTAATTCTACAGTAATCCCACCAATATCCTTTAAGATCATTTTTTTCTAATTGAATTCCTGATAAAATTTTTTTTCATTTAAACTTTGTAAAATTTAAACTTGTATGCATTTCAACTAGAATTAATCATAAAACACAGTAAACATATTAAAACCTTTATGCAGACATTTCAGAAACCAAAAAAAAGCATCTAAATCTTGTCAGATTCTTTATATTCATAGTGATATATTCTTTTAATTTTTTTTCTTTATACAGCAGGTTATTAGTCATCAATTTTATACATATCAGTGTATACATGTCAATCCCAATTGCCCAATTCATCGCACCCCCACCCCCACCCCACCCACTGCTGCTTTCCTGGCTTGGTGTCCTTATGTTTGTTCTCTACATCTGTGTCTCAATTTCTCACCTGCAAACAGGTTCATCTGTACCATTTTTCTAGGTTCCATATATATGCGTTAATATATGATATTTGTTTTTCTCTTTCTGACTTACTTCACTCTGTATGACAGTCTCTAGATCCAACCACGTCTCAACAAATGACCCAATCTTGTTCCTTTTTATGGCTGAGTAATATTCCATTGTATATATGCACCACACCTTCTTTATCCGTTTGTCTATCGATGGGCATTTAGCTTGCTTCCATGACCTGGCTATTGTAAATAGTGCTGCAATGAACACTGGGGGGCATGTGTCTTTTTTTTTTTAACATCTTTATTGGAGTATAATTGCTTTACAGTGGTGTGTTGGTTTCTGCTTTATAACAAAGTGAATCAGTTATACATATACATATGTTCCCATATCTCTTCCCTCTTGCATCTCCCTCCCTCCCACCCTCCCTATCCCACCCCTCCAGGCGGTCACAAAGCACCGAGCTGATCTCCCTGTGCTATGCGGCTGCTTCCCACTAGCTATCTACCTTACGTTTGGTAGTGTATATATGTCCATGCCTCTCTCTCGCTTTGTCACAGCTCACCCTTCCCCCTTCCCATATACTCAAGCCCGTTCTCTAGCAGGTCTGTGTCTTTATTCCTGTCTTACCCCAAGGTTCTTCATGACATTTTTT
>NW_020838391.1:0-13419 GCF_003676395.1 Aethalodelphis obliquidens
GGTAGTTATCAATATGTATGTTCCTATTACCATTTTCTTAATTGTTTGGGGTTTGTTATTGTAAGTCTTTTCCTTCTCTTGTGTTTCCTGCCTAAAGAAGTTCCTTTAGTATTTGTTGTAAAGCTGGTTTGGTGGTGCTGAATTCTCTTAGCTTTTGCTTGTCTGTAGAAGTTTTAATTTCTCCGTGGAACCTGAATGACATCCTTGCTGGGTAATCTTGGTTGTAGGTTTTTCCCTTTCATCACTTTAAATATGCCCTTCCACTCCCTTCTGGCTTGCAGAGTTTCTGCTGAAAGATTACCTGTTAAACTTATAGGGATTCCCTGTATTTTATTTGTTGTTTTTCCCTTGCTGCTTTTAATATTTTTTCTTTGTATTTAATTTTTGATAGTTTGATTAATATGTGTCTTGGCATGTTTCTCCTTGGATTTATCCTGTATAGGACTCTCTGCCCTTCTGGACTTGACTATTTCCTTTCCTATATTAGGGAAGGAATATAGGAAATAATCTCTTCAAATATTTTCTCAGTCCCTTTCTTTTTTTCTTCTCCTTCTGGGACCCCTACAATTCTCATGTTGGTGTGTTTAATGTTGTCTCAGAGGTCTCTGAGACTGTCCTCAATTCTTTTCATTCTTTTTTCTTTTTTCTGCTCTGTGGTAGTTATCTCCACTATTTTACCTTCCAGGTCACTTATCCGTTCTTCTGCCTCAGTTATTCTGCTATTGGTTCCTTACAGAGAATTTTTAATTTCATTTATTGTGTTGTTCATCATTGTTTGTTTAGTCTTTAGTTCTTCTAGGTCCTTGTTAAACGTTTCTTGTATTTTCTCCATTCTATTTCCACGATTTTGGATCATCTTTACTATTATTACTCTGAATTCTTTTTCAGGTAGACTGCCTATTTCCTCTTCATTTGTTTGATGCGGTGGGTTTTTACCTTGCTCCTTCATCTGCTGTGTATTTCTCTGTCTTCTCATTTTGCTTAATTTATTGTGTTTGGAGTCTCCTTTTCACAGGCTGCAGGTTCGTAGTTCGCATTGTTTTTGGTGTCTCCCCCCAGTGGGTAAGTTTGGTTCAGTGGGTTGTGTAGGCTTCCTGGTGGAGGCGACTAGTGACTGTGTTTTGGTGGATAATGCTGGATCTTGTTTTTCTGGTGGGCAGGACCGCATCCGGTGGTGTGTTTTAGGGTGTCTGTGAACTTAGTATGATTTTAGGCATCCTCTCTGCTAATGGGTGGGGTTGTGTTCCTGTCTTGCTAGTTGTTTGGAATGGAGTGTCCAGCACAGTATCTTGCTGGTTGTTGAGTGGAGCTGGGTCTTAGTGTTGCGATGGAGATCTCTGGGAGAGCTTTCGCTGTTCGATATTTCATGGAGCCGGGAGGTCTCTGGTGGACCAATGTCCTGAACTCGGCTCTCCCACCTCAGGGGCTCAGGCCTGACTCCTGGCCGGAGCACCAAGACCCTGTAAGCCACTCGGCTGCTAATGCTGGAGGGTATCCTGCAGAGGCGGGGGGTGGCTAGGGCTCGGCTGGGGCTCACGGCCAGGACAAGGATCTGGGAGCAGAAGTTCTCTGTTATTCTTTGAATATTAGATGTAGTGCAGATATACGTTGTGATTGTAAAACGTAGAGTCATTTGCTTTAATAGTTCTCTGAATGTCTTTGGAATTTGACAAGCTTTCCCAGAACACAAGCCTGAAGAGAAAGCCAGTAATAGCCTGCATGTTAAACTGAACTCTCAAGAACTAATTTGGGGCCCACTTTAGCATAGACTAATAGATGATCAACGCCTTAGAGTTCTATTGTATTACCTAGGACAGGGTCACATTTGTTTTAATTACGACAGGAAACATTTTTTGAATGTATGTAGCCTTCGGAAAAAAAAAAAAAGTCTCAGAATTACCTGTCCCTCAACAATGTAACTTCCAAAAGTAACATATTTTGATTGCAAAATGTCTACTTAGGGACAGAATTAGCTGAGTTACTATATGAGATTGTCACCTATTTAGATAGTTAAATGTTGGCATATAGGATCATATATTTTTAAAATATGACCTTAATGTTAGTTAAACTCTTGCTTCTCTCTGAAAGCAGTTAGAGAGCATTGCCAGTAATTGATTCGAGTCATTCCAATTTTGTTAACAGTGCTTCTGTATCATCATGATATCTATATATAAACACAGGTTTGTTTCATTTTTGAATGGGTTGATTTCTACTCAGAAGAATAGAAATTACCATCCATGCTTTGACCTACTGAAAGTAGTCTTTATGGTTCCTCAAAGTTGTTCCAGCTAATCCAGACTTTAGAAATGTTATTTGGAAGCATAAGCATTAATACCATGGGGTAGTATATAGTAATATGGCAAAGAGAACTCAGAACAATATGCTTAGTATCAAAAATATTGAGAGAGTGGATTAGGGGGAAATTTTTATCTTTGCTTTCTTTACAGCTCTGCCATGAAGTAAAGCTTCGGAGGAAAATCAACATGAGTGAACGTGCGATTATTGATCTTGATCGTGAAAAGGCCATTCAAGACAAAATGATGGAATCTTCTCCAAATTATCCCAATTCAAGACAATGTGAATTTACAGGGATGAATCACAGGGATGGTCTGGGGAAGAAAGGTAAAACACAGCAGCGCTTACTCAGTGAAAGGAATCAAATGTGTAAGGAACAAAAAACAATCAAAAAATCAAAAGTAGGGTTAATGGATTCTGTGGCTGCAGACAACCAAAAGGAATGTGAGACCCCGCCTGACCTGAGGACTTCTGAGGAAGAGAACAAGAGGTGCTCTGGTGCCCTCAACACAGTAAGTAAGCCAGGATTGGCCTAGAACTGTTTCTAAAGACATATTTACATTTCAAAGGGCTAACATGCTATTGCTTATATGTATAAAGGCTCTTGAAGAACTTGCCAAAGTTAGTGAAGAATTATGCAACTTTCAAGAGGAAATTCGAAAGCGTTCTAACCACAGAAGGTAGGCTGGTACATCTATGATGATTTTTATGTTGGAAAATCAAAAAGAATGTTGTTTTTAGTTAATGAATCCAAACTTCCTTTAGCATCTAACACTTTGTTAGTGAGAATTAATAATGCTGTTAAAATACGTTATCTTAGGAGATAAAAACTTAAATTGTATGTTTCTCTGTTCACTAATTCTTAAAGCAAATCTTCTAGTTCTCTTTGTAGTTTGACTCTTAGGCGTACTTTACTTTTTTGGTGTTTAGTGAAATACTAACCGTAATAACTTAACAAGTATACTCCAATGGAGTTCTTTTTTATTTTGAGTATTTGGCCAGTGGAAGAGTATACTGGGTTAATCTAGTTAAATACATCTTTAAACTATGTCAAATTTAACAATGGTGTTTTAATTATATAATGATGTTCTACTGAAACATTTTGAGCCATTTATTTTTCTACATTTATTATATATATAATGGAAGCATTCATAATTTTCAGAATAACATATTATAAATATGTACACACATACATATTTATACAGTGCTGTAAAACATGCTCTTTCAGTTCAGAAGCACCCTTATAACTGTAAGGGTAGGTTTTAGCCAAATTGAAAAATAAATTGGAATTCTCTACAAGTTAAGTAAAGATGGATTGTTCTAAGATCACCATTGATCTCCTAGTGGGGCAGTATACTTCTCTTAGAAGCTATAGGAATGTGGACCCTTATTTTTCTTTAGCTTTTTGGAAGCTCAGAGAGAATTTTTGTACTGACTTACAACAGATTTTCTTACCCAACCATGATTTTTACATAATTTTGCCTTCCACTTTTCCACTGAGCTTTTGCCTACTACTCTCTGCTAATGGGTATTTGTCTGCACTTTATTGTAAGCTATCTCGTAATATAAGTTGAAGAGATATAAATGTGATTTATATGTATCAATATGATTAATTAATGTTAATTTGTGAACCCACATTCTTGCAATATTTAGGTTTTTGTTTCAATAATTCTTACTTGCCAATTTGTTTTTACAAACCACACCTGGTATAAAGTTCTCACTGCCACTTATTGCCTTTCGAGAAAAGCTCAAAATCCTTAGTATGTAATTCAAAGTCATTACAGTTTGACCTAATATTTCTCTTTTATTTGCCGTCATCTTTCCCACTTTTTTATATTCCATCCACACCAGAGTACTCACTGTTCCTTGAATAGCCACACTATTTGTACTGCAGCTCTCTTTTGCTTATATGTCCTTTACTCATAAAATTTAAAAAAAGATGATCACTTTTCTTTTATGCCCAAATAACACCTTCCATTTGGTATTGTTCATGTTTGTTTGCGCTTTGATTCAGATTTCTGTCACACTACTTAGAATGTTATTTCAAATTCAAGGGGAGGAGTTTGAGCTCAGAAGATGTTATAAATAGGAATTCAGTAGGCAAAGTGGATATAAGGAAATGGCAAGAGAAAACCTATAGAAGTGGGAACGCCAATAGCAGACACCCAAGAGACTACACACAGTCGAGTCTGAGTGTAGGTGAAGTTTAGGTAATAGAAAAAAATGAGAGATACAGTTAAAAAGGTAGCTTGGGTCAGACTATGTATATAGTGTTGAATACAACACTGAGAGGTGGGCTTTATGCTGCAGTAGGGACTTGAAGTTTTGTACTATGGGATTTATATAAAAATAATGTTTAAGGAAGTTGTGACTCCTTTTCCTATAACAGAATCCATTGCTTTAGCTCCAGTGTCTTTTAAGAGTTTATCGTAGGGCTTCCCTGGTGGCGCAGTGGTTGAGAGTCCGCCTGCCGATGCAGGGGACGCGGGTTCGTGCCCCGGTCCGGGAAGATCCCACATGCCGCGGAGCGGCTGGGCCCGTGAGCCATGGCCGCTGAGCCTGCGTGTCCGGAGCCTGTGCTCCACAAAGGGAGAGGCCACAACAGTGAGAGGCCCGCGTACTGCAAAAAAAAAAAAAAAAAAAAAAGCTTAGCATAAATAAAGTCATCACTAATATACCCTGTTTTATAATTGTCTAGGATGAAGTCAGATTCTTTTCTCCAGGAAACACCAGTTGTAACTAATATGCCTTATGGAGATCACACAATTAACAACAACCAGTGCATTACTCCAACCAGTTTAGAAAAAGAGAAAAAGAAAAATAGAAAGAATCTGAGCTGTACTGATGTTTTCCAAAACAATTCTAAGAAAAAAGGTGGAATTGATAAAACTGATCTGCAAAGAAATGAAACCCCACCAGTTCCTCCTCCAAGAAGTACATCTCGAAATTTTCCCAGCTCATGTTCTGCACAAGCCCATGAAAGTTTGAAGGAAAGTTCAGACCACAATGGCTGGGTGGCCCAAGAAGGTCAAGGCAAAAAGAACTGCAACCCTCATTTCCTGTGGAGGCACGACGAGATGCCTACGCTGTGTCTAAATGAAAGGAAGACTTTGAAAGATGGTATCACAGTTTCTTCTTTGGCACCAGAAACCAAAATAGATAAAAAGCCTTCATGTAATGAAAATGTTGGACTTACCGTGTGGTCATGCGACACTGGGATTGGTGCAAAAAATAGCCCCTCTACACCATGGTTCCAGAAAGCCTGCTCTATTCCCAATAAGCCAAAATATGAAAAGGTGATTCCAGATCACCCTGCTAAATGTCATCCTGATCTTCACATAAGCAATGTCTGTAGCTCCTTGGTGACACAGAGCAGCAGCCCGCTGAGAAGTTTCAGTTGTGGCTTTGAAAGGACTACTAGGAATGAAAAGCTGGCAGCAAAGACTGATGAATTTAACAGAATCGTATTTAGAACAAATAGAAATTGTCATGCAGTACAGCAAAGTCAAAGCTACTCAGAACCACCTGAAGATCTTCAGCCCTCTGATACTTCAATTTCTTGCACGGATAACATCTCAGAAAGTGACAGTGTTTCTGACATTCTGAAAACCAGTGCCCCCATGCCTGTGCCCAGGGAAAATGTGCATGATAATTCCACCAAAAAACCCACAACAGGCCTATTCAGACAAATGCAGGAACACATAAGCCCTAGCAGTTACCGGAATATGCTCCACGAGCATGACTGGAGACCAAGTAACTTGTCTGGCCGACCAAGGTCAGCTGATCCCAGGTCAAATTATGGTGTGGTGGAAAAGCTGCTGAAAACCTATGAGACATCAGCGGGGTCCGCATTGCAAAATTCTAAATGCTTCCAGGCTAATTGGACCAAATGTAATTCTGAGGTCAGTGGTGGAGCCACATTAAGTCAGCATTTTAAAAAGCTCCAAATAGAACAAGAGCTTCAGCAAAAGCCAGCTATGTGTGGAGCACAGCAAGTGAGGCAAGGAGCAGATCGGAAAAAGGTAACTGAGGTGAGAAAGAAATTTAACATATTTTGGTAGAACTGCATCCATATTTAGCAATAGCTCAGAGTTCAGTCAGTTGCCCATTCATGTAAATAGAACGTAGGCACGTGTTTTGACATCTTCTTAGTTCCTTGACCCTTCATTTGTGAATAAATATAAACCTTAGAGTTGTAACTCAACATGAACTTTTAAAAGCATAGTTTTTAAGTCTGGGTTTAGCACATTATAACTTTTATTTAAATTCTGAAATGGCACAACACAATCTAATAAATTAAATTCTTAAGAACCTCAAAAAGATCAAATGTTTGCTGTGTTTCTTTCTTGAAAAAACATTCTGAATGTTCATCTGTTCATTTATAGAATCTTATCCTGTTAAAGTGTTTATATTTTTAAAAGTACGTGGGAGGTATTTATAAATAACTTGTACTTTTCGGTTATTAGCTATGGTTGGTTCAGTCATTCCCAGAATTTGATTCATGTTCTTCCTCAGGGGATTAGTCACATGAATATGAGTTTGTGAAAAAAAATCATTTAAAATAGTGCCTTATGCAGTTCTCTTATTGTGGAGCTAAAAGGCAGTATATGAAAAGAAAAATGATAGTATAGCGTAAAAAAAATTAAGGTCATTATTATTTGTATAAATTCTTTGTGTGGAAATTGCCTGCCCCCCCCAAAAATGGGTATTTAAATAAACTGTTATCCTTTCTTTATTCCAGTTTGCTTGCAAAAGAGTATAATTTTAGAGGAGAAAAAGAGGTTGAAGAGATTTGTGTTTACAATGAAGAGCTATCCATCAGCACATTTTATGCATAATTTATAAAAAGTTACAAGGTGACATACTGTTATAATTAGCCAATGCTTTGAAAATCCTGGTTTTACATAGTGCGATGTATATGCACCATTGTTTTAAACGAGGCAGATTGCCTCCTTCTTGTGTAAGAAATTATTTTTATGAGGCTTTCAAGCCCTACAAAAGTATCAGTTTACATATAGTTTATCAGAAATTTTGCCTGTTTGCCCAAAGTACAAATAATTAATCCTGCTTTTCTATTTCTGTTTTTTTTAGTTGAGCCCATAAATACCTGTAAGGTCCTGTGGCTTCAGATGGGAAATGAAAGCACATATACAATCATCCGCCAAAATTCTCATGAACAAATATTACTAAATATCTCCTATTTTTGTACTGATAGGAGGTTTGGGAAGGGTCCTCTGCTGTCGATCGTTAAGAGTAGTTCTCCATCCCTCCCCCCCAGGAACAGGTTTACAAAAATAAGACTCCAAGGAGAGAAAAAGCAAATACAGGTTACTTTCATAGAAATAAAGGTTGTCCTTACTGCCCGTCTCAGGTGAAAGAGCACAGGCTTTGTTAAGAAGGTCAATAAGAATCAAAGTACAAAATGTGTCATGAAAGCTTTTTAACTGTTTCTTAATGGCAAGAGTCCTAGAATGCTTTTCTTCCATTAAAATAAAAAGAAAGAGAAGTAGGAAGAAATGAAAGAAAGCGAAGGGAAGAGAAGGGAAAAGTTTTCAGTCTTCGGAAGATACCCAAGATAGATCGCAACTCTTTCTTAGCAAATAGAATGAAGTTATATTTTAAAGTATTTTGATGATAATTTTGAAAGTGTTTAGAGATAGTAACAGTGGTTCTTAGTGGAAAAAAAAGATAGCATCAGACAACACATTTGGTGGTTTGTGTGTCTTTTGCTTATGATCTCTAAAAGTATCAACTTGACATAAAATAACTGGACATAAATTAATTCTTCTTTAAATTATTATCTTTAAAAAAAACCCAGTAAAATATCCTAACACTCCACTAAGAAAAACTTTAGTTCTATCATATCAATTTTATCTAACATGAACTTTTGAGTTCTAACATAACATTAACTCATAGTTAGTTCTAAAAAGAAATCAGTTGTATTAAAACTTGTCAGTGTGGAGATCTACAAGATTATCAAATGCCATATTTATAGTAAAAGTGAATTGTTTTGATTAAAACATTCAAGACCAGGAATAGCTTCTTTAATTTTCAATGCTTTTTCTTGCTTGTAAACACGGTAATACAATACATGAATCCTGTAGTTGGGACCCATAATATATTAAGCTCATCGTTGGTGCCTGAATAGTGAGATGAATGTCTTCGTTTGTGTCTTAAGGAATCCGTGGCAGTGAAATGCTCACATGGAAAAGGATTTTCCCGACCTGCTAGACCAGCAAATCGCCGTCTCCCATCCAGGTGGGCATCCAGATCTCCATCGGCACCCCCTGCCTTGCGGAGAACTGTCCACAACTTTCCCATTTCTCTGCGATCAGAAGCATCGATGGTCTGAGTCTCTGGCCTGGATTGCTGGATTACAAAAGTCCCAGTTGCCAAACAGAGTATTCTGAGTGTTTACAACCAATTCTGTCTCTTCTGTATTTTTCAAGATTACTGGGACAATTGAAATCTTAACTTCCCATCAGTCTTCAGTGTTTTTAATCTATGGAACAATTATCCTCCTGTATTTTGATTTTTTAGATCAGAATTTTTTAATGCCATCCTCATTAATTTGCCAATATGATTTAAGTTGAAACAATGTACTATATTGTATATTCCAACTTTCTTGCAAGTGGCAGAAAGCAAGGTTATTTGCATGGCCGTGTGTTTTGTAGGTGCATGTGTTGATATAGGAAGTATCAGTATGTATTTAGATAAGAAAAACTTATGTGCTAGTGTTGACTTTGAAATTATAACATGTATACCTATATATTCTTTGTGTTTATTTAAAATTTTTAAAAATATACAGTATTATTTATATTTTTTATACCTTTTAATAGGTATCCACTTAAGGCTCTTGAGGTACCTATATTAACTAACCACTTCCTTGGTCTCAACTACATACAAAACTAATTATACATATATCTAACGTTAGTAGATTTCTACAGACGACTCATAGTTCCTTAACCCGTATAAAGATAGACTAATACCATTGATCTCCTTGTTTACTCTTTTAAATAAATAAAAGTGTCACAGGTTTAAACAGATTAGCCTTCTAAAGCAAACATAAAATGTTCACAAAAGCTTTGATATATCATTCAGCAGTCTATTGCGGCTTTCCCTGTATACTTGATCCTCAGAGCCAGCATCCTAAGACTGCTTTATAAACGACGTGACTAAACCATGAATTCATTTTGGCAACTTCAGTAACAAAATACCTTAAATAGGATATAAAAAGAAATTCAATTATGCTGAATTCTACTCTTTGGTAAAATTATAGTAAATTTTTGTTCAGCTACTTTATTTGGAGTCCTACATATTGAGAGGTAAGTTATTCACTTTTTCCTTTTTCTAACCTTTCCCCTAAAATTAGTAGATAAGAGACTAATTCAATTTTTTATTAACAAAGAAAATCAGGAATGATATTTCATTGAGAGCTGAATTATATTTCTTATAGTGTACTACATTAAAAAAGCCTTAAACTAACCTTTGGCATCCATGGGGCAGCATAAGGGGCAGAAACTTTTTTGGGGCCACAGTCCATGAACAGTGAGCATATTATATCTATATTGAGAACTGACAGAAATATGAATGTTGAGGTGCTTGGAATTCTACATGAAAGATCTTAGAAGCAACTTTGCTCTCCATTGTCTCTATGTAAAACCAGCTACATTATTAGACAGTAATTCTATTTAAGCTTTTCTTTTACTAGCAAAAAGGTTAAGGAATTCTTATGGCAAAAGTATTCAAAGAACCTTCTCCTTGTGATACATTCTAACAATTTAGAGAGATTCACTTCATTATACCATGACTTGAGGTAAAGTAATTAATTTTCAAATCCCAGACTGCCTTAAAGGCTCAAGACTGTTGCATGGTGATGGACAGATTCATACTTACCAATAGGAGAGCTTCCAGGAGTTGAGCAGAATTAAACTTCTAGAATGTGAGGTTGGAGCAGATGATAAGTAAAGGCTATAGATCCAGTCTTTTAATTCTTGTTTCTTTCAGGAATATCCTTTTCCATAGGAAGACTATCAGAGAAAAGTAACCTGGACGTCAAATGATGTCACTCATATAATATGCTTTTCATCTAGAAGGGAGAAAACACTGGGGAGGTGGTAGCCTATGGCATAAAATGATGGACCTGGTAGGAAGATTCTGCTGTGTAACACTGGAGAGCCTGCCCAAGGGCTGTGTGACACAGCTGCTCCTCTCCTTCACTGCATTCCAGGTAGTCTGATGTGGATCTGTGGTTCCTAACTTGAATTACAAGTCAGAATATTGAAGATTGTTTTTTAAATTAGATCCTGACCTCACCCCATAATTACTAAAGAGAATTTCCAAGGGTGGGGAGGGAATCTTGAGTCCTTAATGAAACAAAGCAAAATATTTGATGATTAGGGAGATTTGGAAGCAGTGACATTGATTCATACCCCAGTGGATGGGCACCATTGGGTAGTCATGTTACTTCTCTGGAACTTGCCTTTGTTATCTGTAAATTAAAAGGGTAATATTGTCAGGCATCACAATCTTATGCCACTTGTTCTAACCATTTGAATGAAAGAGGGGAACACGTTTTAACATCTTGTGTTGACAAAAATCATAGAATATTAGAGCTGAAAAAAACTTAGCATCTAGTCCAACTCCTTGATTGTAAAGACGGAAAAACTAAAACAAAGATTATTTGAATGTTCTGTTTTCTCTCTTTAAATATTTTACAATTTTTATGGAAAAACCTACGAGTTAAATGGAAATTATCCTTGAAAATACATGTTTGATGTATCGTGATTTTTAACCAGTAGTTTTTCTACTTTGGATGGACACTTTCTTCCCAACATACCCTTTATTATGCCATCATTGCTGGATTTAAGGGATTTGTAAACATTTCAGGAGCACTTGATTAGAAGTTTCCCCTGGCAGACTTTTTGGGGGTGGGATATCTTATATTATTTCAATAGAGGGTTATTGATATTATAGGTTGATCTCAGAAAGGAATAAGAATGAGGCAGAGAAGAGTGCTTGAGTTTCTGTGGGTGTGCGTGTGTGCACATGCGTGCACAACCCTTGCCCGAGTTCTCCATATTCCCTTATGCCCGAAGCCAAATATAAATGATGTTGCATAATTCATTTTATCAAAAATTATCTGTAACTTTCATTTATTTTTACATAGACAACGAAGATGATGAGATATTAACATGCACAAAACGTGATTTACCTCTACATAGAGGATTTAGCCAGACTCCATGTCATCCTGAGAAAACATCTGGACCTAAAAAAGGAGAATCTGCTTTCCTACAAAGATTTTTTTAATTATTTTGAGGCACACTTGCTGACAAACAACTACTTGATAATAAAATCTCTTCAGTCATTGGAAGCTATCAAGTAAAATGGGTGGGGAAACACTTGCTGTGGTATCGGTATACGTGAGGAACATTTTTATTTTCCTCCTTTTCTGGTGAAACTCCAGCTGAGAGTTTTTTAAAGTCTAAATTCAAATATGTACACAGTTCAACCTAGCTTCTCCTAAAATGTTTCTAGATAGTAGAGTCTAAAGACAAAGCCTGCCTGATTCCTACACCTGGCCGTAGGACAACACATCTAGTTTCTCATGTACTGACACCATTTTCTGCCCATTTTTCTGCTTATTGAATCCGATTAAGTTTTGTTTGAAAAAGGAATACTCCTCTGAAATTTTCTTTTACATGATGAAATTAGTTAAATTAATTTTAGGCATATTACAATTTCTAATATAGTACGATTTTACTTCAAATTCTGCACATTTCTTCTTAAATAACAAGTACCTTTATCAGAATCTAGAACCATGACTTACTCATTTTACTATAGCTCAGAATATATGCTCCTTCAAAAAATGAGCTTCGTGAAGCAAAAAAATCAAAGCAAAGAAAAAAACTTGGGGGAGGAGTTTTAAGGCAAGTGTCTACTCAACATTTTTTCATCTTTGTCTCAGTGGGAAAAAAAATCATAAGACTTAAAATCCGACATATATTACAATGATCTCATGAATCCAACAGGTAAGACCAGCAAATTCTGAAAAAAAAAAATTCTGCTTATATGAAGCTGTGATGGAGTCTAGAAATGAGAGAAGAATCTAGAATAGGAAGGACCTTAGAAACCACACAGAGCATTCTCATCTAGAGGAGAGAAACCCGAAACTTGGAGAGGTCTCCATGGCTGCCAGGGTTATAGGGCCAGGAACCCAGCCAGATACAAACACCAGTGGTTTGCCTCCTTGTACACCCGTGTGCATCTGGGACTTGATGGTTTTCAAAGCACATTCATATGCCTTGACTTATTTACTTCTTAACAACAAGCTTCAAGGCAGCCATTGTGATTTCTCATTACAGAAGGAAAAATTAAATAGCCAAGATAATAGAATAAATATTTCCCAAGATAATGTTTAGAAATAAGTAGGTGGCTCTTCGACTCTTAGTTCAGGTTCTTTTCCCAAAGAAGAGAAGAGGAAGGCAAAGAGTGAATAGTTCCTTTTCACTTATGTTTTATGCATGACAATGGAATTGTTTATTTTGCTTTCATTGAGAATTTCTCTTAATTTTTTTATTAACATCTTTATCAGAGTATAATTGCTTTACAAGGGTGTGTTAGTTTCAGCTTCATAACAAAGTGAATCAGCTATACATATACATATATCCCCATATCTCCTCCTTCTTGCGTTTCCCTCCCACCTTCCCTATCCCACCCCTCTAGGTGTTCACAAAGCACCGAGCTGATCTCCCTGTGCTATGCGGCTACTTCCCACTAGCTAGCTATTTTATATTTGGTAGTGTATATATTTCCATGCCCGTCTCTCACTTTGTCCCAGCTTCCCCTTCCCCCTCCCCGTGTCCTCAAGTCCATTCTCTACTTCTGCACCTTTATTCTGATCCTGCCCCTAGGTTCTTCAGAACCATTTTTGTTTGCTTGTTAGATTCTACATATATGTGTTAGCATACGGTATTTGTTTTTCTCTTTCTGACTTAATTCACTCTGTATGACAGTCTCTAGGTCCATCCACATCACTACAAATAACTCAGTTTCATTTCTTTTTATGGCTGAGTAATATTCCATTGTATATATGTGCCACACCTTCTTTATCCATTCATCTGT
>NW_020838391.1:13519-16650 GCF_003676395.1 Aethalodelphis obliquidens
TTTTTTTTTTTTTTTTTTTTGCAGTACGCGGGCCTCTCACTGTTGTGACCTCTCCCGTTGCAGAGCACAGGCTCCGGACGCGCAGGCTCAGCGGCCATGGCTCATGGGCCCAGCCGCTCCGTGGCATGTGGGATCTTACCGGACTGGGGCACGAACCCGTGTCCCCTGCATTGGCAGGCGGACTCTCAACAACTGCGCCACCAGGGAAGCCCTATTTTTAGTTTTTTAAGGAACCTCCTTACTGTTGTCCATAGTGGCTGTATCAATTTACATTCCCACCAACAGTGCAGGAGGGTTCCCTTTTCTCCACACCCTCTCCAGTGTTTCTTGTTTGTAGATTTTTTGATGATGGCCATTCTGACCGGTGTGAGGTGATACCTCATTGTAGTTTTGACTTGAATTTCTCTAATGATTAGTGATGTTGAGCATCCTTTCATGTGTTGGTTGGCAATCTGTATATCTTCTTTGGAGAAATGTCTATTTAGGTCTTCTGCCCAGTTTTGGATTGGGTTGTTTGTTTTTCTGATATTGACCTGCATGAGCTGCGTGTATGCTTTGGAGATTAATCCTTTGTCAGTTGCTTCATTTGCAAATATTTTCTCCCATTCTGAGGGTTGTCTTTTCGTCTCATTTATGTTTTCCTTTGCTGTGCAAAAGTTTTGAAGTTTCATTAGGTCCCATTTGTTTATTTTTGTTTTTATTTCCATATCTCCAGGAGGTGGGTCAAAAAGGATCTTGCTGTGATTTATGTCATAGAGTGTTCTGCCTATGTTTTCCTCTAAGAGTTTTATAGTGTCTGGCCTTACATTTAGGTCTAATCCACTTTGAGTTTATTTTTGTGTATGGTGTTAGGGAGTGTTCTAATTTCATTCTATTACATGTAGCTGTCCAGTTTTCCCAGCACCACTTATTGAAGAGGATGTCTTTTCTCCATTGTACATTCTTCCCTGCTTTATTAAAGAGAAGGTGACCATATGTGCTTGGGTTTATCTCTGGGCTTTCTATCCTGTTCCATTGATCTATATTTCTGTTTTTGTGCCAGTGCCATACTGTCTTGATTACTGTCGTTTTGTAGTATAGTGTGAAGTCCCGGAGCCTGAACTTCCAGCTCCATTTTTCTTTCTCAAGATTGCTTTGGCTATTTGGGGTCTTTTGTGTTTCCATATAAATTGTGAAATTTTTTGTTCTAGTTCTGTGAAAAATGCCATTGGTAGTTTGATAGAGATGGCACTGAATCTGTAGATTGCTTTGGGTGGTATAGTCATTTTCACAATGCTGATTCTTCCACTCTAAGAACATGGTATATCTCTCCATCTGTTTATATCATCTTTACTTTCTTTCATCAGTGTCCTATAGTTTTCTGCATACAGGTCTTTTGTCTCCTTATGTAGGTTTATTCCTAGGTATTTTATTCTTTTTGTTGCAATGGTAAATGGGAGTGTTTCCTTAATTTCTCTTTCAGATCTTTCATCATTAGTGTATAGGAATACAAGAGATTTCTGTGCATTAATTTTGTAACCTGCTACTTTACTAAATTCATTGATTAGCTCTGGTAGTTTTCTGGTAGCATCTTTAGGATTCTGTATGTATAGTTACCATGTCATCTGCAAACAGTGACAGTTTTACTCTTCTTTTCCAATTTGTATTCCTTTAATTTCTTTTTCTTCTCTAATTGCTGTGGCTAAAACTACCAAAACTATGTTGAATAATAGTGGTGAGAGTGGGCAACCTTGTCTTGTTCCTGATCTTAGTGGAAATGGTTTCAGTTTTTCACCATTGAGAACAATGTTGGCTGTGGATTTGTCATCTATGGCCTTTATTATGTTGAGGTAAGTTCCCTCTATGCCTACTTTCTGGAGGGTTTTTATCATAAATGGGTGCCGAATTTTGTGGAAAGCTTTTTCTGCATCTATTGAGATGATCATATGGCTTTTCTTCTTCAATTTGTTAATATGATTTATAACATTGATTGATTTGCGCATATGGTAGGATCCTTGCACTCCTGGGATAAACCCCACTTGACCATGGTGTATGATCCTTTTCATGTGCTGTTCGATTCTGTTTGCTAGTATTTTATTGAGGATTTATGCATTTATGTTCATCAGTGATATTGGCCTGTAGTTTTCTTTCTTTGTGACATCATTGTCTGGTTTTGGTATCAGGGTGATGGTGGCCTCGTAGAATGAGTTTGGGAGTGTTCCTCCCTCTGCTATATTTTGGAAGAGTTTGAGAAGGATGCGTGCTAGCTCTTCTCTAAATGTTTGATAGAATTCGTCTGTGAAGCCATCTGGTCCTGGGCTTTTGTTTGTTGGAAGATTTTTAATCACAGTTTCAATTTCAGTCCTTGTGATTGGTCTGTTTATATTTTCTATTTCTTCCTGGTTCAGTCTTGGAAGGTTGTGCTTTTCTAAGAATTTGTCGATTTTTTCCAGGTTGTCCATTTTATTGGCATATAGCTGCTTGTAGTAATCTCTCATGATCCTTTGTATTTCTGCAGTGTCATTTGTTACTTCTCCTTTTTCATTTCTAATTCTATTGATTTGAGTCTTCTACTGTTTTTTCTTGATGAGTCTGGCTAATGGTTTATCAATTTTGTTTATCTTCTCAAAGAACCAGCTTTTAGTTTTATTGATTTTTGCTATCATTTCCTTCATTTCTTTTTCATCTATTTCTGATCTGATATTTATGATTTCTTTCCTTCTGCTAACTTTGGGGTTTCTTTGTTCTTCTTTCTCTAATTGCTTTAGGTGTAAGGTTAGGTTGGTTATTTGAGATTTTTCTTGTTTCTTGAGGTAGGTTTGTACTGCTATAAACTTCCCTCTTAGAACTGCTTTTTCTGCATCCCATAGGTTTTGGGTCCTCGTGTTTTCATTGTCATTTGTTTCTAGGTATTTTTTGATATCCTCTTTGATTTCTTCAGTGATCTCTTGGTTATTTAGTAGTGTATTGTTTAGCCTCCATGTGTTTGTAGTTTTTACAGATTGTTTTTCTGGTAGTTGATGTCTAGTCTCATTGTTTTGTGATTGGAAAAGGTACTTGATACGATTTCAATTTTCTTAAATTTACCAAGGCTTGTTTTGTGAGCCAAGATATGATCTATCCTGGACAATGTTCCTCGAGCACTTAAGAAG
>NW_020838392.1:0-13418 GCF_003676395.1 Aethalodelphis obliquidens
GGTAGTTATCAATATGTATGTTCCTATTACCATTTTCTTAATTGTTTGGGGTTTGTTATTGTAAGTCTTTTCCTTCTCTTGTGTTTCCTGCCTAAAGAAGTTCCTTTAGTATTTGTTGTAAAGCTGGTTTGGTGGTGCTGAATTCTCTTAGCTTTTGCTTGTCTGTAGAAGTTTTAATTTCTCCGTGGAACCTGAATGACATCCTTGCTGGGTAATCTTGGTTGTAGGTTTTTCCCTTTCATCACTTTAAATATGCCCTTCCACTCCCTTCTGGCTTGCAGAGTTTCTGCTGAAAGATTACCTGTTAAACTTATAGGGATTCCCTTGTATTTTATTTGTTGTTTTTCCCTTGCTGCTTTTAATATTTTTTCTTTGTATTTAATTTTTGATAGTTTGATTAATATGTGTCTTGGCATGTTTCTCCTTGGATTTATCCTGTATAGGACTCTCTGCCCTTCTGGACTTGACTGACTATTTCCTTTCCTATATTAGGGAAGGAATATAGGAAATAATCTCTTCAAATATTTTCTCAGTCCCTTTCTTTTTTTCTTCTCCTTCTGGGACCCCTACAATTCTCATGTTGGTGTGTTTAATGTTGTCTCAGAGGTCTCTGAGACTGTCCTCAATTCTTTTCATTCTTTTTTCTTTTTTCTGCTCTGTGGTAGTTATCTCCACTATTTTACCTTCCAGGTCACTTATCCGTTCTTCTGCCTCAGTTATTCTGCTATTGGTTCCTTACAGAGAATTTTTAATTTCATTTATTGTGTTGTTCATCATTGTTTGTTTAGTCTTTAGTTCTTCTAGGTCCTTGTTAAACGTTTCTTGTATTTTCTCCATTCTATTTCCACGATTTTGTATCATCTTTACTATTATTACTCTGAATTCTTTTTCAGGTAGACTGCCTATTTCCTCTTCATTTGTTTGATGCGGTGGGTTTTTACCTTGCTCCTTCATCTGCTGTGTATTTCTCTGTCTTCTCATTTTGCTTAATTTATTGTGTTTAGAGTCTCCTTTTCACAGGCTGCAGGTTCGTAGTTCGCATTGTTTTTGGTGTCTCCCCCCAGTGGGTAAGTTTGGTTCAGTGGGTTGTGTAGGCTTCCTGGTGGAGGCGACTAGTGACTGTGTTTTGGTGGATAATGCTGGATCTTGTTTTTCTGGTGGGCAGGACCGCATCCGGTGGTGTGTTTTAGGGTGTCTGTGAACTTAGTATGATTTTAGGCATCCTCTCTGCTAATGGGTGGGGTTGTGTTCCTGTCTTGCTAGTTGTTTGGAATGGAGTGTCCAGCACAGTATCTTGCTGGTTGTTGAGTGGAGCTGGGTCTTAGTGTTGCGATGGAGATCTCTGGGAGAGCTTTTGCTGTTCGATATTTCATGGAGCCGGGAGGTCTCTGGTGGACCAATGTCCTGAACTCGGCTCTCCCACCTCAGGGGCTCAGGCCTGACTCCTGGCCGGAGCACCAAGACCCTGTAAGCCACTCGGCTGCTAATGCTGGAGGGTATCCTGCAGAGGCGGGGGGTGGGTAGGGCTCGGCTGGGGCTCACGGCCAGGACAAGGATCTGGGAGCAGAAGTTCTCTGTTATTCTTTGAATATTAGATGTAGTGCAGATATACGTTGTGATTGTAAAACGTAGAGTCATTTGCTTTAATAGTTCTCTGAATGTCTTTGGAATTTGACAAGCTTTCCCAGAACACAAGCCTGAAGAGAAAGCCAGTAATAGCCTGCATGTTAAACTGAACTCTCAAGAACTAATTTGGGGCCCACTTTAGCATAGACTAATAGATGATCAACGCCTTAGAGTTCTATTGTATTACCTAGGACAGGGTCACATTTGTTTTAATTACGACAGGAAACATTTTTTGAATGTATGTAGCCTTCGGAAAAAAAAAAAAAGTCTCAGAATTACCTGTCCCTCAACAATGTAACTTCCAAAAGTAACATATTTTGATTGCAAAATGTCTACTTAGGGACAGAATTAGCTGAGTTACTATATGAGATTGTCACCTATTTAGATAGTTAAATGTTGGCATATAGGATCATATATTTTTAAAATATGACCTTAATGTTAGTTAAACTCTTGCTTCTCTCTGAAAGCAGTTAGAGAGCATTGCCAGTAATTGATTCGAGTCATTCCAATTTTGTTAACAGTGCTTCTGTATCATCATGATATCTATATATAAACACAGGTTTGTTTCATTTTTGAATGGGTTGATTTCTACTCAGAAGAATAGAAATTACCATCCATGCTTTGACCTACTGAAAGTAGTCTTTATGGTTCCTCAAAGTTGTTCCAGCTAATCCAGACTTTAGAAATGTTATTTGGAAGCATAAGCATTAATACCATGGGGTAGTATATAGTAATATGGCAAAGAGAACTCAGAACAATATGCTTAGTATCAAAAATATTGAGAGAGTGGATTAGGGGGAAATTTTTATCTTTGCTTTCTTTACAGCTCTGCCATGAAGTAAAGCTTCGGAGGAAAATCAACATGAGTGAACGTGCGATTATTGATCTTGATCGTGAAAAGGCCATTCAAGACAAAATGATGGAATCTTCTCCAAATTATCCCAATTCAAGACAATGTGAATTTACAGGGATGAATCACAGGGATGGTCTGGGGAAGAAAGGTAAAACACAGCAGCGCTTACTCAGTGAAAGGAATCAAATGTGTAAGGAACAAAAAACAATCAAAAAATCAAAAGTAGGGTTAATGGATTCTGTGGCCGCAGACAACCAAAAGGAATGTGAGACCCCGCCTGACCTGAGGACTTCTGAGGAAGAGAACAAGAGGTGCTCTGGTGCCCTCAACACAGTAAGTAAGCCAGGATTGGCCTAGAACTGTTTCTAAAGACATATTTACATTTCAAAGGGCTAACATGCTATTGCTTATATGTATAAAGGCTCTTGAAGAACTTGCCAAAGTTAGTGAAGAATTATGCAACTTTCAAGAGGAAATTCGAAAGCGTTCTAACCACAGAAGGTAGGCTGGTACATCTATGATGATTTTTATGTTGGAAAATCAAAAAGAATGTTGTTTTTAGTTAATGAATCCAAACTTCCTTTAGCATCTAACACTTTGTTAGTGAGAATTAATAATGCTGTTAAAATACGTTATCTTAGGAGATAAAAACTTAAATTGTATGTTTCTCTGTTCACTAATTCTTAAAGCAAATCTTCTAGTTCTCTTTGTAGTTTGACTCTTAGGCGTACTTTACTTTTTTGGTGTTTAGTGAAATACTAACCGTAATAACTTAACAAGTATACTCCAATGGAGTTCTTTTTTATTTTGAGTATTTGGCCAGTGGAAGAGTATACTGGGTTAATCTAGTTAAATACATCTTTAAACTATGTCAAATTTAACAATGGTGTTTTAATTATATAATGATGTTCTACTGAAACATTTTGAGCCATTTATTTTTCTACATTTATTATATATATAATGGAAGCATTCATAATTTTCAGAATAACATATTATAAATATGTACACACATACATATTTATACAGTGCTGTAAAACATGCTCTTTCAGTTCAGAAGCACCCTTATAACTGTAAGGGTAGGTTTTAGCCAAGTTGAAAAATAAATTGGAATTCTCTACAAGTTAAGTAAAGATGGATTGTTCTAAGATCACCATTGATCTCCTAGTGGGGCAGTATACTTCTCTTAGAAGCTATAGGAATGTGGACCCTTATTTTTCTTTAGCTTTTTGGAAGCTCAGAGAGAATTTTTGTACTGACTTACAACAGATTTTCTTACCCAACCATGATTTTTACATAATTTTGCCTTCCACTTTTCCACTGAGCTTTTGCCTACTACTCTCTGCTAATGGGTATTTGTCTGCACTTTATTGTAAGCTATCTCGTAATATAAGTTGAAGAGATATAAATGTGATTTATATGTATCAATATGATTAATTAATGTTAATTTGTGAACCCACATTCTTGCAATATTTAGGTTTTTGTTTCAATAATTCTTACTTGCCAATTTGTTTTTACAAACCACACCTGGTATAAAGTTCTCACTGCCACTTATTGCCTTTCGAGAAAAGCTCAAAATCCTTAGTATGTAATTCAAAGTCATTACAGTTTGACCTAATATTTCTCTTTTATTTGCCGTCATCTTTCCCACTTTTTTATATTCCATCCACACCAGAGTACTCACTGTTCCTTGAATAGCCACACTATTTGTACTGCAGCTCTCTTTTGCTTATATGTCCTTTACTCATAAAATTTAAAAAAAGATGATCACTTTTCTTTTATGCCCAAATAACACCTTCCATTTGGTATTGCTCATGTTTGTTTGCGCTTTGATTCAGATTTCTGTCACACTACTTAGAATGTTATTTCAAATTCAAGGGGAGGAGTTTGAGCTCAGATGTTATAAATAGGAATTCAGTAGGCAAAGTGGATATAAGGAAATGGCAAGAGAAAACCTATAGAAGTGGGAACGCCAATAGCAGACACCCATGAGACTACACACAGTCGAGTCTGAGTGTAGGTGAAGTTTAGGTAATAGAAAAAAATGAGAGATACAGTTAAAAAGGTAGCTTGGGTCAGACTATGTATATAGTGTTGAATACAACACTGAGAGGTGGGCTTTATGCTGCAGTAGGGACTTGAAGTTTTGTACTATGGGATTTATATAAAAATAATGTTTAAGGAAGTTGTGACTCCTTTTCCTATAACAGAATCCATTGCTTTAGCTCCAGTGTCTTTTAAGAGTTTATCGTAGGGCTTCCCTGGTGGCGCAGTGGTTGAGAGTCCGCCTGCCGATGCAGGGGACGCGGGTTCGTGCCCCGGTCCGGGAAGATCCCACATGCCGCGGAGCGGCTGGGCCCGTGAGCCATGGCCGCTGAGCCTGCGTGTCCGGAGCCTGTGCTCCACAAAGGGAGAGGCCACAACAGTGAGAGGCCCGCGTACTGCAAAAAAAAAAAAAAAAAAAAAAGCTTAGCATAAATAAAGTCATCACTAATATACCCTGTTTTATAATTGTCTAGGATGAAGTCAGATTCTTTTCTCCAGGAAACACCAGTTGTAACTAATATGCCTTATGGAGATCACACAATCAACAACAACCAGTGCATTACTCCAACCAGTTTAGAAAAAGAGAAAAAGAAAAATAGAAAGAATCTGAGCTGTACTGATGTTTTCCAAAACAATTCTAAGAAAAAAGGTGGAATTGATAAAACTGATCTGCAAAGAAATGAAACCCCACCAGTTCCTCCTCCAAGAAGTACATCTCGAAATTTTCCCAGCTCATGTTCTGCACAAGCCCATGAAAGTTTGAAGGAAAGTTCAGACCACAATGGCTGGGTGGCCCAAGAAGGTCAAGGCAAAAAGAACTGCAACCCTCATTTCCTGTGGAGGCACGACGAGATGCTTACGCTGTGTCTAAATGAAAGGAAGACTTTGAAAGATGGTATCACAGTTTCTTCTTTGGCACCAGAAACCAAAATAGATAAAAAGCCTTCATGTAATGAAAATGTTGGACTTACCGTGTGGTCATGCGACACTGGGATTGGTGCAAAAAATAGCCCCTCTACACCATGGTTCCAGAAAGCCTGCTCTATTCCCAATAAGCCAAAATATGAAAAGGTGATTCCAGATCACCCTGCTAAATGTCATCCTGATCTTCACATAAGCAATGTCTGTAGCTCCTTGGTGACACAGAGCAGCAGCCCGCTGAGAAGTTTCAGTTGTGGCTTTGAAAGGACTACTAGGAATGAAAAGCTGGCAGCAAAGACTGATGAATTTAACAGAATCGTATTTAGAACAAATAGAAATTGTCATGCAGTACAGCAAAGTCAAAGCTACTCAGAACCATCTGAAGATCTTCAGCCCTGTGATACTTCAATTTCTTGCACGGATAACATCTCAGAAAGTGACAGTGTTTCTGACATTCTGAAAACCAGTGCCCCCATGCCTGTGCCCAGGGAAAATGTGCATGATAATTCCACCAAAAAACCCACAACAGGCCTATTCAGACAAATGCAGGAACACATAAGCCCTAGCAGTTACCGGAATATGCTCCACGAGCATGACTGGAGACCAAGTAACTTGTCTGGCCGACCAAGGTCAGCTGATCCCAGGTCAAATTATGGTGTGGTGGAAAAGCTGCTGAAAACCTATGAGACATCAGCGGGGTCCGCATTGCAAAATTCTAAATGCTTCCAGGCTAATTGGACCAAATGTAATTCTGAGGTCAGTGGTGGAGCCACATTAAGTCAGCATTTTAAAAAGCTCCAAATAGAACAAGAGCTTCAGCAAAAGCCAGCTATGTGTGGAGCACAGCAAGTGAGGCAAGGAGCAGATCGGAAAAAGGTAACTGAGGTGAGAAAGAAATTTAACATATTTTGGTAGAACTGCATCCATATTTAGCAATAGCTCAGAGTTCAGTCAGTTGCCCATTCATGTAAATAGAACGTAGGCACGTGTTTTGACATCTTCTTAGTTCCTTGACCCTTCATTTGTGAATAAATATAAACCTTAGAGTTGTAACTCAACATGAACTTTTAAAAGCATAGTTTTTAAGTCTGGGTTTAGCACATTATAACTTTTATTTAAATTCTGAAATGGCACAACACAATCTAATAAATTAAATTCTTAAGAACCTCAAAAAGATCAAATGTTTGCTGTGCTTCTTTCTTGAAAAAACATTCTGAATGTTCATCTGTTCATTTATAGAATCTTATCCTGTTAAAGTGTTTATATTTTTAAAAGTACGTGGGAGGTATTTATAAATAACTTGTACTTTTCGGTTATTAGCTATGGTTGGTTCAGTCATTCCCAGAATTTGATTCATGTTCTTCCTCAGGGGATTAGTCACATGAATATGAGTTTGTGAAAAAAAATCATTTAAAATAGTGCCTTATGCAGTTCTCTTATTGTGGAGCTAAAAGGCAGTATATGAAAAGAAAAATAATAGTATAGCGTAAAAAAAATTAAGGTCATTATTATTTGTATAAATTCTTTGTGTGGAAATTGCCTGCCCCCCCCAAAAATGGGTATTTAAATAAACTGTTATCCTTTATTCCAGTTTGCTTGCAAAAGAGTATAATTTTAGAGGAGAAAAAGAGGTTGAAGAGATTTGTGTTTACAATGAAGAGCTATCCATCAGCACATTTTATGCATAATTTATAAAAAGTTACAAGGTGACATACTGTTATAATTAGCCAATGCTTTGAAAATCCTGGTTTTACATAGTGCGATGTATATGCACCATTGTTTTAAACGAGGCAGATTGCCTCCTTCTTGTGTAAGAAATTATTTTTATGAGGCTTTCAAGCCCTACAAAAGTATCAGTTTACATATAGTTTATCAGAAATTTTGCCTGTTTGCCCAAAGTACAAATAATTAATCCTGCTTTTCTATTTCTGTTTTTTTTAGTTGAGCCCATAAATACCTGTAAGGTCCTGTGGCTTCAGATGGGAAATGAAAGCACATATACAATCATCCGCCAAAATTCTCATGAACAAATATTACTAAATATCTCCTATTTTTGTACTGATAGGAGGTTTGGGAAGGGTCCTCTGCTGTCGATCGTTAAGAGTAGTTCTCCATCCCTCCCCCCCAGGAACAGGTTTACAAAAATAAGACTCCAAGGAGAGAAAAAGCAAATACAGGTTACTTTCATAGAAATAAAGGTTGTACTTACTGCCCGTCTCAGGTGAAAGAGCACAGGCTTTGTTAAGAAGGTCAATAAGAATCAAAGTACAAAATGTGTCATGAAAGCTTTTTAACTGTTTCTTAATGGCAAGAGTCCTAGAATGCTTTTCTTCCATTAAAATAAAAAGAAAGAGAAGTAGGAAGAAATGAAAGAAAGCGAAGGGAAGAGAAGGGAAAAGTTTTCAGTCTTCGGAAGATACCCAAGATAGATCGCAACTCTTTCTTAGCAAATAGAATGAAGTTATATTTTAAAGTATTTTGATGATAATTTTGAAAGTGTTTAGAGATAGTAACAGTGGTTCTTAGTGGAAAAAAAAGATAGCATCAGACAACACATTTGGTGGTTTGTGTGTCTTTTGCTTATGATCTCTAAAAGTATCAACTTGACATAAAATAACTGGACATAAATTAATTCTTCTTTAAATTATTATCTTTAAAAAAAACCCAGTAAAATATCCTAACACTCCACTAAGAAAAACTTTAGTTCTATCATATCAATTTTATCTAACATGAACTTTTGAGTTCTAACATAACATTAACTCATAGTTAGTTCTAAAAAGAAATCAGTTGTATTAAAACTTGTCAGTGTGGAGATCTACAAGATTATCAAATGCCATATTTATAGTAAAAGTGAATTGTTTTGATTAAAACATTCAAGACCAGGAATAGCTTCTTTAATTTTCAATGCTTTTTCTTGCTTGTAAACACGGTAATACAATACATTAATCCTGTAGTTGGGACCCATAATATATTAAGCTCATCGTTGGTGCCTGAATAGTGAGATGAATGTCTTCGTTTGTGTCTTAAGGAGTCCGTGGCAGTGAAATGCTCACATGGAAAAGGATTTTCCCGACCTGCTAGACCAGCAAATCGCCGTCTCCCATCCAGGTGGGCATCCAGATCTCCATCGGCACCCCCTGCCTTGCGGAGAACTGTCCACAACTTTCCCATTTCTCTGCGATCAGAAGCATCGATGGTCTGAGTCTCTGGCCTGGATTGCTGGATTACAAAAGTCCCAGTTGCCAAACAGAGTATTCTGAGTGTTTACAACCAATTCTCTCTCTTCTGTATTTTTCAAGATTACTGGGACAATTGAAATCTTAACTTCCCATCAGTCTTCAGTGTTTTTAATCTATGGAACAATTATCCTCCTGTATTTTGATTTTTTAGATCAGAATTTTTTAATGCCATCCTCATTAATTTGCCAATATGATTTAAGTTGAAACAATGTACTATATTGTATATTCCAACTTTCTTGCAAGTGGCAGAAAGCAAGGTTATTTGCATGGCCGTGTGTTTTGTAGGTGCATGTGTTGATATAGGAAGTATCAGTATGTATTTAGATAAGAAAAACTTATGTGCTAGTGTTGACTTTGAAATTATAACATGTATACCTATATATTCTTTGTGTTTATTTAAAATTTTTAAAAATATACAGTATTATTTATATTTTTTATACCTTTTAATAGGTATCCACTTAAGGCTCTTGAGGTACCTATATTAACTAACCACTTCCTTGGTCTCAACTACATACAAAACTAATTATACATATATCTAACGTTAGTAGATTTCTACAGACGACTCATAGTTCCTTAACCCGTATAAAGATAGACTAATACCATTGATCTCCTTGTTTACTCTTTTAAATAAATAAAAGTGTCACAGGTTTAAACAGATTAGCCTTCTAAAGCAAACATAAAATGTTCACAAAAGCTTTGATATATCATTCAGCAGTCTATTGCGGCTTTCCCTGTATACTTGATCCTCAGAGCCAGCATCCTAAGACTGCTTTATAAACGACGTGACTAAACCATGAATTCATTTTGGCAACTTCAGTAACAAAATACCTTAAATAGGATATAAAAAGAAATTCAATTATGCTGAATTCTACTCTTTGGTAAAATTATAGTAAATTTTTGTTCAGCTACTTTATTTGGAGTCCTACATATTGAGAGGTAAGTTATTCACTTTTTCCTTTTTCTAACCTTTCCCCTAAAATTAGTAGATAAGAGACTAATTCAATTTTTTATTAACAAAGAAAATCAGGAATGATATTTCATTGAGAGCTGAATTATATTTCTTATAGTGTACTACATTAAAAAAGCCTTAAACTAACCTTTGGCATCCATGGGGCAGCATAAGGGGCAGAAACTTTTTTGGGGCCACAGTCCATGAACAGTGAGCATATTATATCTATATTGAGAACTGACAGAAATATGAATGTTGAGGTGCTTGGAATTCTACATGAAAGATCTTAGAAGCAACTTTGCTCTCCATTGTCTCTATGTAAAACCAGCTACATTATTAGACAGTAATTCTATTTAAGCTTTTCTTTTACTAGCAAAAAGGTTAAGGAATTCTTATGGCAAAAGTATTCAAAGAACCTTCTCCTTGTGATACATTCTAACAATTTAGAGAGATTCACTTCATTATACCATGACTTGAGGTAAAGTAATTAATTTTCAAATCCCAGACTGCCTTAAAGGCTCAAGACTGTTGCATGGTGATGGACAGATTCATACTTACCAATAGGAGAGCTTCCAGGAGTTGAGCAGAATTAAACTTCTAGAATGTGAGGTTGGAGCAGATGATAAGTAAAGGCTATAGATCCAGTCTTTTAATTCTTGTTTCTTTCAGGAATATCCTTTTCCATAGGAAGACTATCAGAGAAAAGTAACCTGGACGTCAAATGATGTCACTCATATAATATGCTTTTCATCTAGAAGGGAGAAAACACTGGGGAGGTGGTAGCCTATGGCATAAAATGATGGACCTGGTAGGAAGATTCTGCTGTGTAACACTGGAGAGCCTGCCCAAGGGCTGTGTGACACAGCTGCTCCTCTCCTTCACTGCATTCCAGGTAGTCTGATGTGGATCTGTGGTTCCTAACTTGAATTACAAGTCAGAATATTGAAGATTGTTTTTTAAATTAGATCCTGACCTCACCCCATAATTACTAAAGCAGAATTTCCAAGGGTGGGGAGGGAATCTTGAGTCCTTAATGAAACAAAGCAAAATATTTGATGATTAGGGAGATTTGGAAGCAGTGACATTGATTCATACCCCAGTGGATGGGCACCATTGGGTAGTCATGTTACTTCTCTGGAACTTGCCTTTGTTATCTGTAAATTAAAAGGGTAATATTGTCAGGCATCACAATCTTATGCCACTTGTTCTAACCATTTGAATGAAAGAGGGGAACACGTTTTAACATCTTGTGTTGACAAAAATCATAGAATATTAGAGCTGAAAAAAACTTAGCATCTAGTCCAACTCCTTGATTGTAAAGACGGAAAAACTAAAACAAAGATTATTTGAATGTTCTGTTTTCTCTCTTTAAATATTTTACAATTTTTATGGAAAAACCTACGAGTTAAATGGAAATTATCCTTGAAAATACATGTTTGATGTATCGTGATTTTTAACCAGTAGTTTTTCTACTTTGGATGGACACTTTCTTCCCAACATACCCTTTATTATGCCATCATTGCTGGATTTAAGGGATTTGTAAACATTTCAGGAGCACTTGATTAGAAGTTTCCCCTGGCAGACTTTTTGGGGGTGGGATATCTTATATTATTTCAATAGAGGGTTATTGATATTATAGGTTGATCTCAGAAAGGAATAAGAATGAGGCAGAGAAGAGTGCTTGAGTTTCTGTGGGTGTGCGTGTGTGCACACGCGTGCACAACCCTTGCCCGAGTTCTCCATATTCCCTTATGCCCGAAGCCAAATATAAATGATGTTGCATAATTCATTTTATCAAAAATTATCTGTAACTTTCATTTATTTTTACATAGACAACGAAGATGATGAGATATTAACATGCACAAAACGTGATTTACCTCTACATAGAGGATTTAGCCAGACTCCATGTCATCCTGAGAAAACATCTGGACCTAAAAAAGGAGAATCTGCTTTCCTACAAAGATTTTTTTAATTATTTTGAGGCACACTTGCTGACAAACAACTACTTGATAATAAAATCTCTTCAGTCATTAGAAGCTATCAAGTAAAATGGGTGGGGAAACACTTGCTGTGGTATCGGTATACGTGAGGAACCTTTTTATTTTCCTCCTTTTCTGGTGAAACTCCAGCTGAGAGTTTTTTAAAGTCTAAATTCAAATATGTACACAGTTCAACCTAGCTTCTCCTAAAATGTTTCTAGATAGTAGAGTCTAAAGACAAAGCCTGCCTGATTCCTACACCCGGCCGTAGGACAACACATCTAGTTTCTCATGTACTGACACCATTTTCTGCCCATTTTTCTGCTTATTGAATCCGATTAAGTTTTGTTTGAAAAAGGAATACTCCTCTGAAATTTTCTTTTACATGATGAAATTAGTTAAATTAATTTTAGGCATATTACAATTTCTAATATAGTACGATTTTACTTCAAATTCTGCACATTTCTTCTTAAATAACAAGTACCTTTATCAGAATCTAGAACCATGACTTACTCATTTTACTATAGCTCAGAATATATGCTCCTTCAAAAAATGAGCTTCGTGAAGCAAAAAAATCAAAGCAAAGAAAAAAACTTGGGGGAGGAGTTTTAAGGCAAGTGTCTACTCAACATTTTTTCATCTTTGTCTCAGTGGGAAAAAAAATCATAAGACTTAAAATCCGACATATATTACAATGATCTCATGAATCCAACAGGTAAGACCAGCAAATTCTGAAAAAAAAAAATTCTGCTTATATGAAGCTGTGATGGAGTCTAGAAATGAGAGAAGAATCTAGAATAGGAAGGACCTTAGAAACCACACAGAGCATTCTCATCTAGAGGAGAGAAACCCGAAACTTGGAGAGGTCTCCATGGCTGCCAGGGTTATAGGGCCAGGAACCCAGCCAGATACAAACACCAGTGGTTTGCCTCCTTGTACACCCGTGTGCATCTGGGACTTGATGGTTTTCAAAGCACATTCATATGCCTTGACTTATTTACTTCTTAACAACAAGCTTCAAGGCAGCCATTGTGATTTCTCATTACAGAAGGAAAAATTAAATAGCCAAGATAATAGAATAAATATTTCCCAAGATAATGTTTAGAAATAAGTAGGTGGCTCTTCGACTCTTAGTTCAGGTTCTTTTCCCAAAGAAGAGAAGAGGAAGGCAAAGAGTGAATAGTTCCTTTTCACTTATGTTTTATGCATGACAATGGAATTGTTTATTTTGCTTTCATTGAGAATTTCTCTTAATTTTTTTATTAACATCTTTATCAGAGTATAATTGCTTTACAAGGGTGTGTTAGTTTCAGCTTCATAACAAAGTGAATCAGCTATACATATACATATATACCCATATCTCCTCCTTCTTGCGTTTCCCTCCCACCTTCCCTATCCCACCCCTCTAGGTGTTCACAAAGCACCGAGCTGATCTCCCTGTGCTATGCGGCTACTTCCCACTAGCTAGCTATTTTATATTTGGTAGTGTATATATTTCCATGCCCGTCTCTCACTTTGTCCCAGCTTCCCCTTCCCCCTCCCCGTGTCCTCAAGTCCATTCTCTACTTCTGCACCTTTATTCTGATCCTGCCCCTAGGTTCTTCAGAACCATTTTTGTTTGCTTGTTAGATTCTACATATATGTGTTAGCATACGGTATTTGTTTTTCTCTTTCTGACTTAATTCACTCTGTATGACAGTCTCTAGGTCCATCCACATCACTACAAATAACTCAGTTTCATTTCTTTTTATGGCTGAGTAATATTCCATTGTATATATGTGCCACACCTTCTTTATCCATTCATCTGT
>NW_020838392.1:13518-16649 GCF_003676395.1 Aethalodelphis obliquidens
TTTTTTTTTTTTTTTTTTTTGCAGTACGCGGGCCTCTCACTGTTGTGACCTCTCCCGTTGCAGAGCACAGGCTCCGGACGCGCAGGCTCAGCGGCCATGGCTCATGGGCCCAGCCGCTCCGTGGCATGTGGGATCTTACCGGACTGGGGCACGAACCCGTGTCCCCTGCATTGGCAGGCGGACTCTCAACAACTGCGCCACCAGGGAAGCCCTATTTTTAGTTTTTTAAGGAACCTCCTTACTGTTGTCCATAGTGGCTGTATCAATTTACATTCCCACCAACAGTGCAGGAGGGTTCCCTTTTCTCCACACCCTCTCCAGTGTTTCTTGTTTGTAGATTTTTTGATGATGGCCATTCTGACCGGTGTGAGGTGATACCTCATTGTAGTTTTGACTTGAATTTCTCTAATGGTTAGTGATGTTGAGCATCCTTTCATGTGTTGGTTGGCAATCTGTATATCTTCTTTGGAGAAATGTCTATTTAGGTCTTCTGCCCAGCTTTGGATTGGGTTGTTTGTTTTTCTGATATTGACCTGCATGAGCTGCGTGTATGCTTTGGAGATTAATCCTTTGTCAGTTGCTTCATTTGCAAATATTTTCTCCCATTCTGAGGGTTGTCTTTTCGTCTTATTTATGTTTTCCTTTGCTGTGCAAAAGTTTTGAAGTTTCATTAGGTCCCATTTGTTTATTTTTGTTTTTATTTCCATATCTCCAGGAGGTGGGTCAAAAAGGATCTTGCTGTGATTTATGTCATAGAGTGTTCTGCCTATGTTTTCCTCTAAGAGTTTTATAGTGTCTGGCCTTACATTTAGGTCTAATCCACTTTGAGTTTATTTTTGTGTATGGTGTTAGGGAGTGTTCTAATTTCATTCTATTACATGTAGCTGTCCAGTTTTCCCAGCACCACGTATTGAAGAGGATGTCTTTTCTCCATTGTACATTCTTCCCTGCTTTATTAAAGAGAAGGTGACCATATGTGCTTGGGTTTATCTCTGGGCTTTCTATCCTGTTCCATTGATCTATATTTCTGTTTTTGTGCCAGTGCCATACTGTCTTGATTACTGTCGTTTTGTAGTATAGTGTGAAGTCCCGGAGCCTGAACTTCCAGCTCCATTTTTCTTTCTCAAGATTGCTTTGGCTATTTGGGGTCTTTTGTGTTTCCATATAAATTGTGAAATTTTTTGTTCTAGTTCTGTGAAAAATGCCATTGGTAGTTTGATAGAGATGGCACTGAATCTGTAGATTGCTTTGGGTAGTATAGTCATTTTCACAATGCTGATTCTTCCACTCTAAGAACATGGTATATCTCTCCATCTGTTTATATCATCTTTACTTTCTTTCATCAGTGTCCTATAGTTTTCTGCATACAGGTCTTTTGTCTCCTTATGTAGGTTTATTCCTAGGTATTTTATTCTTTTTGTTGCAATGGTAAATGGGAGTGTTTCCTTAATTTCTCTTTCAGATCTTTCATCATTAGTGTATAGGAATACAAGAGATTTCTGTGCATTAATTTTGTAACCTGCTACTTTACTAAATTCATTGATTAGCTCTGGTAGTTTTCTGGTAGCATCTTTAGGATTCTGTATGTATAGTTACCATGTCATCTGCAAACAGTGACAGTTTTACTCTTCTTTTCCAATTTGTATTCCTTTTATTTCTTTTTCTTCTCTAATTGCTGTGGCTAAAACTACCAAAACTATGTTGAATAATAGTGGTGAGAGTGGGCAACCTTGTCTTGTTCCTGATCTTAGTGGAAATGGTTTCAGTTTTTCACCATTGAGAACAATGTTGGCTGTGGATTTGTCATCTATGGCCTTTATTATGTTGAGGTAAGTTCCCTCTATGCCTACTTTCTGGAGGGTTTTTATCATAAATGGGTGCCGAATTTTGTGGAAAGCTTTTTCTGCATCTATTGAGATGATCATATGGCTTTTCTTCTTCAATTTGTTAATATGATTTATAACATTGATTGATTTGCGCATATGGTAGGATCCTTGCACTCCTGGGATAAACCCCACTTGACCATGGTGTATGATCCTTTTCATGTGCTGTTCGATTCTGTTTGCTAGTATTTTATTGAGGATTTATGCATTTATGTTCATCAGTGATATTGGCCTGTAGTTTTCTTTCTTTGTGACATCATTGTCTGGTTTTGGTATCAGGGTGATGGTGGCCTCGTAGAATGAGTTTGGGAGTGTTCCTCCCTCTGCTATATTTTGGAAGAGTTTGAGAAGGATGCGTGCTAGCTCTTCTCTAAATGTTTGATAGAATTCGTCTGTGAAGCCATCTGGTCCTGGGCTTTTGTTTGTTGGAAGATTTTTAATTACAGTTTCAATTTCAGTCCTTGTGATTGGTCTGTTTATATTTTCTATTTCTTCCTGATTCAGTCTTGGAAGGTTGTGCTTTTCTAAGAATTTGTCGATTTTTTCCAGGTTGTCCATTTTATTGGCATATAGCTGCTTGTAGTAATCTCTCATGATCCTTTGTATTTCTGCAGTGTCATTTGTTACTTCTCCTTTTTCATTTCTAATTCTATTGATTTGAGTCTTCTACTGTTTTTTCTTGATGAGTCTGGCTAATGGTTTATCAATTTTGTTTATCTTCTCAAAGAACCAGCTTTTAGTTTTATTGATTTTTGCTATCATTTCCTTCATTTCTTTTTCATCTATTTCTGATCTGATATTTATGATTTCTTTCCTTCTGCTAACTTTGGGGTTTCTTTGTTCTTCTTTCTCTAATTGCTTTAGGTGTAAGGTTAGGTTGGTTATTTGAGATTTTTCTTGTTTCTTGAGGTAGGTTTGTACTGCTATAAACTTCCCTCTTAGAACTGCTTTTTCTGCATCCCATAGGTTTTGGGTCGTCGTGTTTTCATTGTCATTTGTTTCTAGGTATTTTTTGATATCCTCTTTGATTTCTTCAGTGATCTCTTGGTTATTTAGTAGTGTATTGTTTAGCCTCCATGTGTTTGTAGTTTTTACAGATTGTTTTTCTGGTAGTTGATGTCTAGTCTCATTGTTTTGTGATTGGAAAAGGTACTTGATACGATTTCAATTTTCTTAAATTTACCAAGGCTTGTTTTGTGAGCCAAGATATGATCTATCCTGGACAATGTTCCTCGAGCACTTAAGAAG
>NW_020838393.1:0-16612 GCF_003676395.1 Aethalodelphis obliquidens
TCTTTCTTTCTTTCTTTCTTTCTTTCTTTCTTTCTTTCTTTCTTTCTCTTTCTCTCTCTCTTTCTTCCTTCCTTCCTTCCTTTCCTTCCTTTCTTCCTTCCTTCTTTCTTTCTATCATCTATTTCTCTACCTACCTACCTATCTTTATCTACCTATCATATTGATACCTTATTGTTAATGCAAATTTTATCTGTGATTTTCACTCAATATTCCATCAATTCTATGCTCCCATCTATGAAAAAAATTTCAAAAACAGTTTTTACTTTGAGAAGGAAAAATGCTATTTTCTACCTTACAGATGCACCAAAATTTGTTTACTCATTTGCATAGTTAGGCTTAGTTATCAATTTTCTGGTTTTGTAATCAAACCTTGACAAATATCTTGGTGTTCATTAAAAATTCTTTATTGAGGACTTAACTATGTGCAAGGCCATAACACAATTGCTGAATTTAAGAATCTTAAGAGGTCTAGAGAGGAATTCAAAAAAAAGGCAATTACATTATTCTGTGAAAAGTGCTGAGGACATATGATAAGTACTGGATATAATTGGAAGTCAGAAAACTTTAAGGAAGTTAACTAGACTCAAACCTGAAGGGTGAATAAGAGTTAACGAGATAAATGAAAATATCGGGGAAGGGTCACTTTTCTAAATGTAGTGAACAGCACGTACAAAGACCTATGGGTAAGAAAAAGCATGACAAGTTGGAAAAACTACAAGTAATTTAGTACATCTGGAAGATTGGTTTCTTGCGAAGATAGGTTGGGGCTAGATCATGAAAGGACTTTTCCAGAAATGTAAGGAGTTTGTTCCTTATCCTGAAGGCGGTGAAAGTATTTAAAATGTTTTAATCAAGGGAGCAACATAATTAGAAATGCATTGTGAAAGATGACTGGTGGCTTTGTGGAGATTGCATTGGTAGAACAAAGTAGACAAGGAGGCTAGTTAAGAAACTATTCCCATGATGCAAAGTATAGATGATGATAGTTGGACTTAAGGTAGTAGGAGAGTGGGAATTAGGATGGAGAAAAAGATTTTTTAAAAATTAGTATGGAAGAGACATGATGATTTTATTAAGCATCTAAGGGAGAAGCAGCAGTCACAGATGGCGTTCATTGGAGTAATTGTGGTGCCATGTGCTTGGAGAGGCAACACAGAAGAAGCCAGCCTGTGGAGGAGTGTTGGGTTAAAAGTTGTGAGGTATTCCTGAAGAATAGGCAGTTTATTATGTGAAGTTTAAAAGAAATTTGAATGGAGGTAGAATAGAGATTTGAGAGTGAGAGGTATGTCAACGCTGATCATTTTATTAGAAGAGAATTCTAGAAGTGAAATTATTCATCAAAGTTTATTGATGCATTTGACACAGTGATATCTAGAAAGGTCACAGATGTTGGCCTATTGGAACAATAATTTGGATTTTGGACCAGCCCGTTACTGTAGTTTTAGAGACCTTTTGTACTCTGGGTTTATTGCGTGAGGCCAGAATATCTCTTTTCCTCCATTCCACTGTTGCAGCACCAGAATGGTGGTGGTTCTCTCTCTACAGGAGAACCACTTTACATCCTGACTCATTTCTCTGGTTCCCATGGGACAGGGGGATATTAAATGCATGACATCTTTGAAGTGTTGTTTTAGCGTTCTGAGCCACAGCTGGAATATTTCTACTAACAGTAAAGAGCACAATGGAAGAGAGACCTTTTTCAATATTTGGCTTCCTTTCAAATTGCAGACTCAGCTGTGATCCCTAAATATTTCAATTAATGTCTCTCAAAGGGAGGTTTTACTAAAGCAAATGAGATGCACCTTGATACATACGCATTTATGTACCGAGGCTAATACGCAGGGGGCTCTGACGTTCCCTAAAGATCATACCTCTTATCTTGGAATAGGTAATGCTTACCACTCTGATGATAGGTCTGCATTCCTTCTACTATATCACTCCATTCCAGAAGAAAAGGAAAGGAATAAATCCATTAATCAGATGGTGAGCCATTGAGTGCCGGAGAATTGGCGTTGCATTAAGATCCATTTGGAATTTTTGAAATGTATTCATATTGTTAGGTAGTTTATTAATTTCCTGAGAGGACAGGGTAACTGGGAAAAATATTATATATGAGTCCACTCTAAACCCATCATAAGAAGATTCAGTGCTTTCTACCTAGAAGAGTACACTTTGTTTTGCTTTAAGTTATAGCTAGTCTTGCATATTGGATATTTATTAGGCACCCAGGAGTTAGGTTAAACACTTCACATGTGTGATCCCTTTTAAGTCTAACCACAAGTCTGTGGTATACATACTATCGAAATCATCATGTTTTAGAAGAGGAAACTGACTTACAAGATGAAATATCTTGTTTAAGACCATACTGGGAGTGAGTAGTAGAACCCACATTCAAACTCAGGGAATCTAATTCTAGAACATGAATTGGAGATTATCCAAGATTCAGACTGAAATAGTTCAAGAGTGTCTAGGACAGAAATCATCCTTTGTTCTTATTCTGGGACTCACAATAATAATCTCACAAAGGAAGGCATGTTTTAAAGAATAGTAACGGTGTCAGTACATATGGAAGACAAGAATTTCTAAATGTTTTGTAAAACACAATTCAGAAGATATAAGCCTTCTTGTATGATTTCTGGCAAGGAATAAGCAGACTGACCTTCTGGTTCTACCTCCTCTTACCCTTAATTAGCAAATATTTGTCTTCTGTGAGCAGAAACTGAACAGTCATTGGGGTTTAAACAAGTCATAATCCACATGAAAAGAAAACATTAATTTCTTTTTGGGAAGCAATGGGATTTCATTATTTGGTTTGGTTCTTAATGTCTCGACCTAGTCAGTGGATATCCACTGAATTCACAGTGGATCTCAGCTAAAGCAAAAGGCCAGACTCCCTTTCTTTGATTAGTAAAGAGGTACTTCAGGGAGAGTCAGTATGAACTCTGTGGGTGTGACAGGACTGCTGAGAACAGCCACGGACAATTTTCTATGCCATTGAACTCAGCTTTCCATTTGCTTTCTATCCTTGATTGACCTTTGAAAAGTTAGTCATTTTCACATTCATATACATATATATTTAAACATTCCCATTCAGCACTTTTAATAGGTGTTCTGTAGTGGTTGGTTCCATCTCCCATAGAATGAGCCAGCATTAATCTCTTGATGTTTAACAATAATGATTAATTTTCCAGTAATATTTCAATATTCATCAGTAATGAATTTTTATAAGGGCTGATCTTTGATTCTCTCTTCTCGCACCTAGGATAAACTCGAGTTGACCTGGTAGTCTGTATACAGAGGGTGATATTTGACATTTAAGGATGTTGACGGTCAAACAAAGGAGGTTACCAACTGTGTTGATATATGGATGTACTACCAATAGGTGACATAGCACACTAAGATCATTCACTATCCTAAGGGCTAAAAACCAGAGGGGCTAGAAAACTAGCTGACAAAAGTCAGTCCCCACATTACAATCAAGTGCTCATTTGTCAGTATTTATTGGGGAGTCATGTCTTGCTTTTATTTTCAGTTTATCAGTGGCTCTAGGTTTAGTGCACAATTACAGTTAAGCCAAGTTTGGGCTTCTGTAAATGCCAGTGCTATTTGTGATCTTTTTCCAGCCTGGCATGTCAAAGGGCAAGGAGCCCACCAGAGAATGAAGTTGGTTAGACTGGCATGCCTGTTTTCTTATAACTGGATTCTTCACTTGGAATCCTAATATTTTAAGCAGCCCTCAGGAAAATCATATGACGTTCACAGACATAGTCACACAGGAGTTTAAAAGCTGTGTGAGTGATTGCAGGGGAGGGTGTTATGTAATAATAAGAAAAGAAAAATAGTAAAAAGATCCTTTGAAATCAGAAGAACTCAGAATGGAAATTACATCACTACCATTTGCTAGCTGGGCAATTTAGGCAAGTCATTTATCTCTATGTTAAATAATTCTGCTTGCCTACCCGATATCCAGTCCCATTTATTTATTCTTTCATTACTTAATGCCTTCATTTCTTCATGTATTAAACATATAGCACTTAACTATGTGTCAGATTTTATTCTAAGCACTTTACAAATATTAACTCATGACTAACTTTGAATTTAGTCAGGACTACACTGGAGTTTAGAATATTCTAAATACTCAATTCACTGGCTTCTCTTACAGGTATAGGTGGTTATGTAATGGAGTTCTGAGCAAGAAGATTAAGCTTTGGGTATGGCTTTCAGAAACTCTGTTGTCCTTTTGATAAAAAGGGACAGGTTTGGCTGGCGTGGTTCTTTTCTCTTCACCTTTTGCTCTTCCATATTCCTTCATCTTCCTACTTGGAATGTATTTATAATGCCCAGAGGTCCAGCAGCCATGTTGAAAGAATAAGGATAAAAGCCACATGCTGGGGATGGTGTACAGGCAGGCAGAAGGAGCCTGAGTCCCTGATGGCAGCGTCGACTCTGTGTACTAGCCTCTGCTGTCCACCCCAGACTTCCTATTTCATGAGAAACAAGGCTTTACTTGCCCAAGTCACTGTTGGTCAGGTTTTCTGTAGCTTGTAGGTACAATTTAACAATTGTAGAATTTAACAGTTCTACAATTAACAAAGGTAGAATTTAACAATTCTAAGTGTTAAACTCTCTTTGGGCTTCAGTTTATTCATCTGTAAAATGAGAACTGTATTCTCTGAATGAGGGGATTGTTAGGATTCAACAAGATAGAGCATCTGCAACACGGAGTACATAATATTGTTCAATAAACTCTAGTTCTGCTTGCCATATGGGCATATAATTTTCTCTATTTCAGCACACATGGGGGTAGGGATAAGGGTAGGATGTTAGATAATCTTGATTGCCACTAAAATTTTATACTCATTTGGTTAGCTTTTAAACTATAATTATCTATTCTTTTCTGTTTTTTTTTTTTTTTTTTGTCTTCATTTCCCCTACAGACATTGCTATGAGACACAGCAACTGCCCACTCGATGTGAAGTCATGCCAAATTTGCTTCTTAAAACTTCTTATATTCCTTTCAAGGGAAGAGGAATGGTAGTGTTCAGGTGAGACCAGAGAATGGGCCCTGCTGTGTTTTTGAAAATATATGCTTGGATGTTGGAATGATCTGTTTTTGAGTCCCATCTCTTCAGTGTATAAACTGTGTGACCATATTGGCAAGTTGCTTACCCTTTCTGAGCCTCAGTTCCCCACCTGAAGACAAAAAGGATAAAGCCCACCTCTCAGGCTCCTTGTAAATGTTAAATAAGTTAATGCCCTTGGATGCCCAGTGTCTGGCCTTCAGAGGGGTTCTATAAGCATTCCTTTCTTTTAGCCTACTTTTCAGTTTTTTTCTCTCAGCCAATAGTTAGGCTCTTTTTGCTCCTGTCAATGTTTGTGGCACAATTCCAAGAATTTTCTTAGAGCACACTGTCTCAAGTGGCCAGAGAAAAGAAGGATGTCTCTGTGTTGGACATCTTCAGATGGAGCTCCATTATGATAAAGCTTAAATATTACTATAACGTCTCTCCAAAGGGATTCACGCTAAGTGATGTTTTGTACTGTGGGACGATGGATTTCATTTGTGGAACAGAAGATAAAAAGCTTTGAGCATCGAAATTTCTCTTAGATGCAGAATCCTAATAAACACTGCATTCTGGAGAGATTGAAGTTTAGGAAACAAAATGGAAATGCAGGCAGAAAAAAATGACAAGTCTGAACTTCTCTCCTATGTCGTCCCTCATTGGCTTAGGTGGAGAGTTGCTCTGTCCGAAATAACCATGGGCATCGCAACACTTGCAAGTGAGTAACCCAAACAGATATTGGAGAATAACACGTATCTTTAAGCTGTTTTCCTCATCTGTAGTGATGCATGGGGCATGGAGTGAAAAGTGACAGAAAAAAGTGGTTGAAATCACATCAAATGATGAAATTTCTAGAGGCTCAAAAGATAACAGATTTCTGGTCACTTATTGAAATTCTGAGAGACAGCCAGATATCATCAGTGTTACTGAAATGGAGCAGGACTCTATGGTCCTTGTCCCCCCGCCCCCATCTCCTCAGCCTGCCTTTTGTCTGTGGAAAAAATTTAGCCAAAGAATAAGTTTAATCAGAGAAGTGAGAAAATGCAGAAACAGAGGAAAACAGTCAAAGGAGACCAAATAATAATAGTTTAGTCATTAAACATAGTCAAGGACCTTTAGTTCCTCCTTAAGGGCTATAGATAATATTCTGAGCTGTATCCTGTGAGCTGTCTTATAGATACTGAAACCCCCACCAGGTGGGAGAAGTTGACTACATGATGACCAGGCTGTAGCCATGACATAAGCTGCCACAGTTTCAAGAATTGGCCTCAAAGAAATGGATACAAACCAATGCTGGAACTGAAGATTAACTGTACCTAAAACAGTCAAGATGATGCTGGTCAGACCACCAATGACCAATTTCAAGATGACTGACAGAGCTGATTGTATTGTTTCTGCTAGCCCCCTCCCTCTGTCTATAAAAGCTCTTGCCCCCTGATTGTTGGGGCGGGGCGGGGGGTGGTGGTGGCGGTAGTTGGTCTTTGGACAGGTGACCGCCTTCCCCCCCTCCCCCGCTCCCCGGTTGCTGGCCTCCGAAATAAAGCAGCTTTTCCTTTCCTACCAACACTTATCTCTCGAAAATTGGCTTTTGAGTGGCGAGCAGCCAGACCTGGGTTCAGTAACATTACCTTAAGAGGCAGTGACCTCATGCGGTTACAAAAATACCCAGGGACAGAGAGAAATATTTAGAACTGTCTCCAGATGGAAAAGCTGCTTCTGAAAAAAGTGGGTTCTTTTGCATCAGATGAATTGTAGAGGGTATATTTGTCATATCAGTTTAAACTAGTGCTTTTGATTTTTGTAGCAGATGGAGGTCTGTTCAGTGGGCACCTTCTCTAGGGCTGAGACTCTGACAGCCACTTTCTGCTAGATAACCCTCCCGCATTGGGAAGAGATGACAGGACCAGAGTTAGACATCCAGTCGAAGCTGGATCAGTCATATGCTTTGTCAGATAATTTAAAATGTGAAAAACAGAAACCAGAATGTGGGCTCTGAGCCAAGGCAATGGCAGATTTCTGGATGGAAGTTTTAATGACCTCTAAACCCGAGGTCCTTGGAGGTTCTCACCCTTTCTGAGACTTGTTATAGGAGATCTGCTTGGAACATTCTCTACCCTTGTGCCACACAGATCTAGTTTTCCACACAGGTTTGGGAAACAACTCTTCCATGGTTTCTGCAGCCTTTCTTCTTGAGGGGAATTTCAAAAAGAAGGAGGTCACTGAGATGGACTGTAACTCCCATCGCTGCAGTTGATCTTGGGGCTGCCACTGATACTCACTTCCTCCTCCTTTATTATCCATTCTTAAATTCTCTTTACTCTCAGCTGTCACTTTGGCAAGTCTGTGTGGCTTACCTGGTGCTGTGACCAAACCTTCATTCTTTTTTTAAAAAAAATTATTTATTTTTGGCTGCTTTGGGTCTTCATTGCTGCGCACGGGCTTTTCTCTAGTTGTGGCGAGCGGGGGCTACTCTTGGTTGCGGTGCATGGGCTTCTCATTGCAGTGGCTTCTCTTGTTGTGGAGCACGGGCTCTAGGCACGTAGGCTTCAGTAGTTGTGGCATGTGGGCTCAGTAGTTGTGGCTCATGGGCTCTAGAGCACAGGCTCAGTAGTTGTGGCACACGGGCTTAGTTGCTCCATGGCATGTGGGATCTTCCTGGACCAGGGCTCGAACCCGTGTCCCCTGTATTGGCAGGCAGATTCTTAACCACTGCGCCACCAGGGAAGTCCCAAACCTTCATTCTTGAATGATCTGAACACTTGATAATCATACCCTTCCCAGTTTAGGGTTGTTAAATGTGTGCGCTCACAGTTATTCTGAGGCAAGAGAGTACCCGGAGACATCCAGTGGATTACTAGGTTCAACATATATTTCTCCCAAGCCCTATCTCCTCCTGCTGATGAGGGTAAACTACTCCTTCCAGTATGGTGACTCCTCTTTTCATCTACTGGCCTCTGGACACAAGGAGTCCAGATGGCCCTGGAGGAGTCTGTATTTTGTAGTTCAGTAGAATGAACCTGGTGATGTCTGCTTATAAGAGTTTGCCCCCTCTTGGGACCAATATCTCCAACCTTGCATTGCCCAGAATTAAAGGGGCAGAAAGCACAAGGTCCCCCTGTGGGTCATTGGGAGAGAGGGTCATTGGGAGAAAGGGTAAGACTTCTACTCTTTCATTCCCAAACCCATATATTCCTTATGCTGGGGAGACAGTATCATATAGTGATCTCTAACTTAGTAAGTTTATTGTATCTTGAAGGATGACACCCCATCCTTTTAGAGTGTTTCTTCCAAGCTGGCACTTTATTTGTGCCTTTAGAAGCTGTTCTAGTGTTCTGTGAAGCTAACTGACTACCTTTGGATGGTGTAGTATGTGATATGACTAGTAAATCCCATAGTCATGTGTCCACTCCTACACCTCTTTTGCTGTAAGCGGGTCCCATCTTTGTATGCTATGCGATATGGAATTTCTTGCTTGTGGACTAGAAATTCCATAAATCCCCAGATAGCAGTGCTGGAATAGGCTCTCTGTGAATGAAAGACAAATTCATACCAGAAATAACAGTTCCCTTAGGTCTGTGAGGCACATCCTTATGTTTGCCGCAACTTCTTAACTTGGACTTTGAAGCTCCTAAACCTCATTTTTTGAAGCCCAATTTTCCCACTACTGTATTTCATGAAGCCTGTATTCTGGTTAGGTTATGGACTTGCCTGCTTTGTGCCTCAACACAAGTTTGAGATAAGAGAAAGGGAAGAAATGTAACTCACATTTATACTGTGCCTCATGAATCAGGATTTAGCTTTACCATCCTTTTTGTTTATTTGCTCACTTACTTGTACATTTGTTTTATAGACAAGGAAACTGAACTTAGAAAGAAATTCTACTGCGTTACAGACTTGCATGTCAGGAAGCTATGTAGAGTTATTCAGGGTGACACAAGTAGTAAATGCTTTCCGATAACTCTCATAATCTTGGCTTTCTGTTTTACAAGGTTATCCCCAAAGGAGGCTTGAAGATTTCTCTTTTCTTCTTCTCCTAGAGAACATAGCTCTTTTCCTAGATCAGAACTTTGAAAATGTTTGGTTTTCTTTTTGCATGCAGAGTTTTGGAAAACTGGTCAACCAAGGGGAGACTGAAAAATCCCTATGATTCATGGAAAATATTAGCGTAGTCCTATATGGAAATAAATGTACATTTTCTCCAGAGTTCAAAGGACTTACTTACCATATGGTTTGATCTGCTGAACTATATTGGAAGAATATCCCCTCTTCTTTCACGCCTTTTTTTCCTCCATGCTTTTGCTATATGAAATCAAGCCCTGAGTTTTGTTTTGATTTAACTCTAATTGGAGCCATGCTTTTACTGAATCTAATTTCAGTTGGAACTAATTACAGGGGAAAAGGTCATAGCTGTACTGAGAGTATTACTCTGCTCACAATATATTGGCACCATATAACACTAACTCAACTTTTATAGAGATACAAATGAAGATAAGAATAAACGACCAAAACGTTCTGCATCTTCCTTTTCTTTAAATCAGTAGGGAAAAATCCATACATAGTTATTGACAAGAAAACCTGTCTTGGGTATGAATAAATACAAGCTTTTTAGTTGATTTGTGTCTGTTTCCTGACAACAGTCTGAGAATTGCCAAGTAAGAGATGTATTTTGTGCCTATTGAGCTTGAAATGATGATACAATTGTGTTTCAATCGCTGTACCATACTCATTTATATAAAATGCTCTTTTATAATAATCTGGCAGTCTGTAGGGAGAAAAGAAAAAGACAAATACCATTCATTTTTCTGGGGGAAAAAAGAGGGTGGGATAGGGAGGGTGGGAGGGAGATGCAAGAGGGAGGGGATATGGGGATATGGGTATACCTATGGCTGATTTACTTTGTTATACAGCAGAAGCTAATGCACCATTGTAGAGCAGTTATACTCCAATAAAGATGTTGAAAAGAAAAAAAAGAAGACATTTAAGTGCACATGTGAGAAACATTTATCCAAACTGAGAGTAAGTCTTTGACTTCTAAATAGTTATGTGATATCTTGGCTAGTGCTGTTACCTTTCAGAACAGGTAAGATTCATTTTCCTTACCAGGCTCACACTGGATTCTTATTAATATGCATCTATTAGAGCATTCCTTATCTCTGTTTGCTCACCAATGGTTATTGTTCTTCTCTGCTGTTTCATACAAGTCAGTGTAAGTTAGTAATACGATTTTGGTGTCAGGGTAAGAGTGTTACGGAATACAAAGCAGCATCAGAATATACTATGGTTTCTGCAGAAATTTGTTTTCATCTGTTATCTAGCTCTAAGTGGTCATATACATAATTTCCCTGGGAATATTTGAAGTGTACATGTGTAATGATCTGCCTTAGTTCTCCAGTGTGATAGGGAACTGACCCAGTATGAGAAAACCCAGATCAGATTAAGCATGTTTCCTAACCTTCTTCTCCATATGACCCTCTATGCAAATTGCTATCCTGATCTTTTTTGGTGGTGTTGAGAGCACTATTTACTTGTCAGAAAGGAATGAGAGGTTGGTATCCTTGACTCTCAACTACCAAATGCAAGTAAATTAAAGAAAAATATCAGTGACTTCCAGCAATGTATCAGGGTTGGGGATCATTTGTCCTGGAATGCCAATGATGTAATATATACTTTTAAGGAAGTATATTAATATTAGAGGCTGCATGAAGGCCCTGGGATAGCCATTTAAAAAATCATTTCTGGGCTTCCCTGGTGGCACAGTGGTTGAGAGTCTGCCTGCAGATGCAGGGGACACAGGTTCGTGCCCTGGTCCGGGAAGATCCCACATGCCGCGGAGTGGCTGGGCCCGTGAGCCATGGCTGCTGAGCCTGCGTGTCTGGAGCCTGTGCTCTGCAACAGGAGAGGCCACAACAGTGAGAGGCCCGCGTACCGCAAAAAAAAAAAAAAAATCATTTCTTAAATCTAAATATAAACGATAAAATATTTTCCTTTAAACTAAGACTTCACTGCTTTGAAAATATGTATGCCATCCAGATGTTAGGTCTATTCACACTTCCGAGTACCCAGATAGTAAAGACTAAAATATATGCAGTGGTGGAAGGAATGGAAGACCCATCAGAGTCAAATATTGCTATGCATTCTTATGAAATTACTAGCTAAAAGGCCCATTGCCTTTGTAAATTTATTTATATATTTATTTGTTTAAATTTGTCTGCCCACTGCTCCACACTGCGTATCTTAAAAAAAAAGAGCATGACATGTGAGTGATTAATGCATCTAGAGCCACCACCCAGGCTCACGACTTGAACAGGAGCAATCAGTTAGTTAGTGGAACAACCCAGTTCTCTCTGCGGATCTGATGTTCCTTGGTCCTGTACAGAGCATGTTTAACTCCAAGCAGTCAAATACAGATCCCAAGGAACAATCACGCCCTGCTATAGCGCAATAATTTACAGATTATCCCGTGAGGTCCCCCTCTGAGTCTTCTGGTCCATATAAAACTGTGAGTTATAGTTGTATGTATTAATTCAAATGAGCTAATTGCTATCTCCTGGTAATAATGAAGCCATTAATCAGGATAACTAAACATAGTTCTAGTAATTTCATGAGAGAGGGGAAACTTACAAAAGAGTCATACTGCACCGGGGTCCTATAACCCCATCTTCTGCCACTCAACACACTGACATTTTGTAATGCTAACATGAGTAAAGAATAATCATAATACTTAGCATTTATATAGCTCTTAACAAACATGAGTTAATTAATCCTCATGCCACCTCTGAAAGGCAAGCACTGTGTCTATTGTTATCCATACCCTGCAAAGCCTGGAACTGGAAAAATGTTAAGAGATTCTCAGAAAGGTTAAGAGACTTGCCAAAGGTCACAAAATAAGATAGTAATAGAAGTTAAATTCCAGCTGAGACATCATGCCATGCAGACATGTGGCCTCTTACAGGTTTGAGGACCCATTAGTGATATGAGGCCAGCCTGGACTATGAAACACTCAGTGGTGTTGTGGAGAAAATACAGTTCAGTAGCCTGAAACAGGTGACTTGTACCCATCAGTATGTGATCAGAGGAAAGAAGCAATGCGATCTCGATTTCTCCATCTCCCTTGGCAGGAGAGAATGTGTGCTGCATAGCAGCTTCTTTCTCTTTTCTGCTCTTCTGAAATTACAGAATGAAATGTGCAAAGCTCTTAAAAACTGCCCCAAAGTTTAGAGGCTCTCAAAATTTCACTGCTCTTCTCTGGGCTAGTGTCAGCCTAGTAGAAACCCCCACTGAGGTATAATATAAGAGGGGTACCAAGTTTCACATTTGTAGGCCCACAGAACCCCAAGAGGAATGATAATTATCTGGCTCATATATCCTACTTGCAAAAATACACACACGCACAAAAAACAAAAGCAACAATGAAAAAACCAAAGACAACTAAACAAAAAAATCCCTTGAAGTTTCAAATGTGGGAAATTGTCTTGATTTAAATAAGGAATATGCTTTTTAATGGTCACCAATTCACATGAGCTAGTAATATATGTTAAATACATTCTAAACTAAAAACTACCTTTCAGAGGTAAAAAGGTTGAGATAAAGCAAGGGCTGAGCTCATGGGAGGAACGAGAAAATGTTAAATTAATACAAAGTCAGAGTTACAATTAACATAAAATCATCTATGGGTCTGCTAAATCAAATACAAAAACTCAGACTCTACTTTCTCAAAAATAATTTTTTTCTACAGTTCTTTAGCATTACAAATTAACAGTCCTAGAATAAAAATGTTCAGTTTGATGTTCTGAAAAGGAAAACTTGCCTCCCTTAACAATACTAGTACCTGGAACATAGACAGAAAAAATAAAACCTTCAGACTGGGAAGGTCAGCTGGAAAAGGTAGCTCTAACTCTCTCTCTTGAGATAGGAGATGTTGTCAGCATACAAATTTCCGGAGAATACCACCTGCTACCCTGGCCCACACCCTTAAAATACTTAGTGGTGATGTGTGAAAACCCCTTGTTTTGTAGAGCAAAAATGAGGTGATCTGAGTCTTTTAAAAAAGGCTTTATAAAAGAGAAAGGGAAAGCAGAGACAGATTAAACCATGAAACTACAGGAAGCAAGAAAATCCACCTACTACTCAAGCTACAACGACATTAAGAAAAATCCACTAGTTTACAGAGCCTAAGTGATCTATCACTGTTTTGCAGCTCTAAATAGCTGGCACTTCTTTCCAGGCATTTTGCCTGCATTGCATCTCAAGATCACATACTTCAGATGAGGTAGGTCTGGAACTACTTGTGAAAGCTATCTTGGTTGGTTAATAGTCCACATTATCATCTGTTCATTAAAATAGAGATATATATTCTTAGCAGAATCTAATATAACTGAAGCATTCAAATGTTTATTTTAATCTATTGGTCACTCATATATAGAAGAAACATTTAGAATTGAAAATAATGAATTTTTCATTAAAATGCCACTTTTTTTGGTTTGCTGGAGATTGATAAGGCATCTTAGAAAAAGGACTGGATCTGGCAACAACAGTCCACTAAGCATGGTGAGTAGTATTAGAAGCCAGGCATATCCATGGGCTAAACTACTGCCCTTGCTTTGTGGTGTGAGAATATACTACGTAAGAACAAGCATACTAGCTGTCAGGAGAGAAACATCCAGGAAGAAGCTCACTGTGAATCCGCACTTTGATGGCAATCTTGAATTGTTCATGGTAAACTTTTAAATTATTTTTCTGTATTCAAACATGGGCTGCAACTTAGAATGACTTTAAACCAGACAGTTGTGATTTTGTGTGAAATCGTCATAAATCAATGCAGTTCCTCTTAGGCATCAACACACATTCTTAATCATCTTGTAATAAATCATTCAGAGTTGAAGGGAAAGGTGGCACTTTATAATCAAATAATAAAACATTGCTTCATCTCCCCACATGTTTTGTATTAACCAGCATCCAACTTCCCTGCATGTAAGTGCTTTATGGTGCTTTCATCTGATAGGACAGAAATGTATATGAATCGTTAGCATTCTTGGGCTGAAGGCAACAGGGTACTCACTTTCAATTCTGAAAAGGCTCTCTCTCAAAGGTGACATACATTCATTATGCTCTGATGCCTTGCCTATGTAAATTAGTAATCAAATATTCTAAATGGGTAATGGAAAATAATTTTACCTACTACTAGCATCCTAAATCATAGTCATAAGGTTTAAAAAGTCTGATTGGGGAGTTTTGTTAAAATATCTTCCTAAGTGTTATTTTGGTACATTTTCCAAGTTATTAAATCTTCCATAAGCATATGAAAAAAAATATATATGTCTCAATTGGATACAAAATTCTTTATGCTCAATTTAGTCAATTTCTTCCTGAGATGAGCTAGTAGAATGAATGAACTTTAATAAACTGATTGGCTCCTTGGTCACATGATTGCTGTGTTAATCATTTTAATATGTTGTCTTCTATGGGTCTTTTTTTTTAACATCTTTATTTTACAATGTTGTGTTAGTTTCTGCTGTATAACAAGGTGAATCAGGTATACTTATACATATATCCCCATATCCCCTCCCTCTTGTGTTTCCCTCCCACCCTCCCTATCCCACCCCTCTAGGTGGACACAAAGCACCGACCTGATCTCCCTGTGCTATGTGGCTGCTTCCCACTAGCTGTCTATTTTATATTTGGTAGTGTGTATATGCCAGTGCTACTCTCTCACTTCATCCCAGCTTACCCTTCCCCCTCCCAGTGTTCTCAGGTCCATTCTCCACGTCTGTGTCTTTATTCGAGTCCTGCCCCTACATTCATCAGTACCATTTTTTTTTTTTTTTAGATTCCATATATATTTGTTAGGATACTATATTTGTTTTTCTCTTTCTGACTTATCTCTGTATGACAGACTCTAGGTCCATCCACCTCACTACAAATAACTTGATTTCATTTCTTTTTATGGCTGAGTAATATTCCATTGTATATATGTGCCACATCTTCTTTATCCATTCATCTGTTGATGGACACTTAGGTTGCTTCCATGTCCTGGCTGTTGTAAATAGAGCTGCAATGAACACTGTGGTACATGACACTTTCTGAATTATGGTTTTCTCAGGGTATATGCCCAGTAGTGGGATCGCTGGGTCATATGGTAGTTCTATTTTTAGTTTTTTAAGGAAGCTCCATATTGTTCTCCATAGTGGCTGTAACAATTTACATTCCCACCAACAGTGCAAGAGGGTTCCCTTTTCTCCACACCCTCTCCAGCATTCATTGTTTGTAGATTTTTTTTTTTTGTGGTACACGGGCCTCTCACTGTTGTGGCCTCTCCTGGCTCCGGATGCGCAGGTTCAGCGGCCATGGCTCACGGGCCCAGCTGCTCCATGGCATGTGGGATCTTCCAGACCGGGGCACGAACCCGTGTCCCCTGCATCAGCAGGCGGACTCTGAACCACTGCGCCACCAGGGAAGCCCTATTTGTAGATTTTTTGATGATGGCCATTCTGACTGGTGTGAGATGATACCTCATTGTAGTTTTTTTTTTTTTTTAACATCTTTATTGGGGTATAATTGCTTTACAATGGTGTGTTAGTTTCTGCTTTATAACAAAGTGAATCAGTTATACATGTACATATGTTCCCATATGTCTTCCCTCTTGCGTCTCCCTCCCTCCCACCCTCCCTATCCCACCCCTCCAGGCTGTCACAAAGCACCAAGCCAATATCCCTGTGCCATGCGGCTGCTTCCCACTAGCTATCTACCTTACTACGTTTGTTAGTGTGTATATGTCTATGACTCTCTCTCGCCCTGTCACAGCTCACCCTTCCCCCTCCCCATAACCTCAAGTCCGTTCTCTAGGAGGTCTGTGTCTTTATTCCTGCCTTACCCCTAGGTTCTTCGTGACATTTTTTTTTTCTTAAATTCCATATATATGTGTTAGCATACGGTATTTGTCTCTCTCTTTCTGACTTACTTCACTCTGTATGACAGACTCTAGGTCTATCCACCTCATTACAAATAGCTCAATTTCGTCTCTTTTTATGGCTGAGTAATATTCCATTGTATATATGTGCCACATCTTCTTTATCCATTCATCCGATGATGGACACTTAGGTTGTTTCCATCTCCGGGCTATTGTAAATAGAGCTGCAGTGAACATTTTGGTACATGACTCTTTTTGAATTTTGGTTTTCTCAGGGTATATGCCCAGTAGTGGGATTGCTGGGTCACATGGTAGTTCTATTTGTAGTTTTTTAAGGAACCTCTATACTGTTCTCCACAGTGGCTGAACCAATTCACACTCCCACCAGCAGTGCAAGAGGGTTCCCTTTTCTCCACACCCTCTCCAGCATTTATTGTTTCTAGATTTTTTGATGATGGCCATTCTGACTGGTGTGAGGTGATATCTCATTGTAGTTTTGATTTGCATTTCTCTAATGATGAATGATGTTGAGCATTCTTTCATGTGTTTGTTGGCAGTCTGTATATCTTCTTTGGAGAAATGTCTATTTAGGTCTTCTGCCCATTTTTGGATTGGGTTGTTTGTTTTTTTGTTATTGAGCTGC
>NW_020838394.1:0-16549 GCF_003676395.1 Aethalodelphis obliquidens
AATAATAATGATAGATAATTTTATTGTGTCCTTTCTGTGGGTCAGTTCCTCAAGAACTTTACATGTTTTCACTGCTTTAATCCTCCCAGTGAATGTACAGGTAGATACTACTGTACTGGTAGATCCCAGCTCTATGGAGGCGGGTGTGACCCACAGAGAGGCTGAGTGACTTGTCCCAGCTCACAAAGGATGGGAGCAGCAGAGCGGGACTTTAATTCTGAGCCTGGCTCCACCCTTCTTACTACTCTGCCCCCCATTCGGGTCAGCACTCATGGTCTCATGATGGTTACCCCCAAACCATCAGAGAGCTGCCCTTCTCAGGCCTCCAGATCTGAGGAGGACCTTGCTCCTGGTTCTCTTGGGAAGCACCTGCCTGGGCATCATATTCCTGGGTGTCCCCATTATCAGACCTTTTGTACAGACCGGGCCAGGGGCCTGGAGGATGTTGCAGTCCCACGATCTGTAGTGAGGTCTGTACTGACCACATTCACTGAATCAGGAAAACACTGGCTCTTGGTGGCTGGACAGGTGGGCATTTAGAAGCTCTGGATAGGCCTGAAAGCCTCTGGACACTGCTGGTGACACACCTGAGGCATGCTCACACCCAGCAGAGACACTGTCTGGTGACAGTGGTGTCGGGGCTCCTTCTGCAGCTGGGCTCCCGGCTCTGGGTGTGAATCGAGCTCCGAGTCCCAGCCTGGCTTGCACAGGAGCCCCATTCTCCACCTGTCTCTAGACACTTGAAAGTCGTGAATATCTCAGTGAGGGCCTGTTTGGCCAGATCAGAATCTGTGAGAGTGACAGTTAAGCTGAGAAATAACTGATAAAAATAAATCCAGAGAGGTCCTTCCAAATGGAGGAAACAGCCAGTGTGTATGCCCTGGGGCTGTAGGGCTTGCTGAATTGAAAGGCTCGAAATCAAGTACTGTCCTCATCAATCCAATGGTAAAGATGTTCACAAGATACCCACTGTCACCACATAGGGTGTGGGGGACAGAGGCACACCAGTCCTGCAGGTCAGAGTGTTGCAAGGGCACCAAATCCAGTTGTTCCACTGCATGTGGTCCACACACACTGAGCCCTCTGATCATGAATGAATGAATGGGCACTTCTAGTTACACGTGCTCCTGTGTAGAGGCTTTAGGTCATTTCTGTGACACAAGGAGGCATTTTGGATCTGACAATATAGGGCACAGAAATCTGCTTTGCGGGGCACTGTGCAGGGATGGGGAAAGGTCCCTTTGGCATTTTCAGGAGTGACTGTAGGAAAGTACTGACTTCAACCTGTTACTACATCTGCGAAGTTAGTCTAGTTTCTGAAACGCTCCAAGCTTTACCTTTTTTTTGACAAAAACAGGGATAAAATAATAAAATGCCACTGAAGAAATAATGCAGTTATGAAGAATGCTAGGTCAATTTTTGCTGAGGCTAAGAAAGTGTCCAGGTGAGTCCGAATAACCCAGAGTCCAGAGGTCCTGGAGTCCCATTGACAGATCCAGTCCAGGGCTGCCCAGAGATGCTGTCAGCTGGTCAGTGTGCTCACCACCCTCCCTGTGGTGCTGCAGACAGATTATGGTGTCCCAAAGGGTCTGCATCAATCTCTACCCAAACCAAGGGGTCTGTATGTGCTGCTGCCTCCAGAGCCCATCACCCATCTGAGGGCACCATCACCTGCCCTTGCACTGTGGACTCAACCCCAGCCTGAGGGTTGTAGTGAGAACCCATCCCTTTGGCACATACTCACCAAGAGAGCCTGGGCAATGCTGGGGCTACAGTGGCAATAAGCCCTTGTCCTTGCTAACCAGGCTCCCAGTGCAGAGGGGAGCAGGCAAGTTCAACACCAGAGCAAAGGGAGTCCAGAGTCAGAACAACGGGGCTCCATAGGGAAGGGAGGGCAGATGTCCAATATCTGAACAGAATCTAGTATTAGGAGCGCAGGCTGGAGGCCGGCACCTAGGGAGAGGAAGGGCATCAACAAAGGTGCACCCTGGGGATCCTGACAGGTACTGAGCCTAATCCCCTTGAGCCAAGGAAACCACAGCCTCCTGCTCCCAATTCCAATGGCTTCTCAGTAACCTTCTCTCTCTACTCTTCTTCACACAGGGGAGGTGCATCAACTTCACCTTAATGAATCCCCACTGCACACAAATGTTCTGCGGCCCAAAGATCTGCCTTCAACCCAGCCAGGAGTGCTTCCCCCTCAGTAGCTGCTGTTCACATGGTCAACATCTCCCACCCATATGCTCTCAGTCACTCTCCAGGATGCTGCCGCTGATCCCTCGTACTGCCCGGAAGCTCTGCAGAAGTACTTTGTCACTCCCACCCCCGTAGCCCAACATCTAAAGCACCAAAACACAAAATTGTTAAGAGCCCCTTTTGTACTGAATTGGACACATATATTGTGTTTGGGTTTCCAGTCAAAAGGAGTTGGGATTTGTTGTTGATTAGCAAGAGAGTTTGTTACCTGGTGAGCACTGCTCCACTGTATGAGATGCAGCTATACTGCTCCTGCCAGAACAAAGCACCCTGGTGTCCTGTGGATGTAGACATGATGAGTCTCATTCCCCACAGACAGGTCTTCATCTGTCACCATGGGTTGAGATACGTGGGGTTTTAGCCAAAATATGCTCTTTCCAAAAAGCCCAAAATATCTTTGATGTATGAATATAGTCTGGTGTCCATTACTCACTTGCTGTTACTTAATCTCCTGGGCAAGTTACTTAATCTCCCTGTGCTTCAAATTCTCACTGAAAAGAGGGATAATGGTGTCTCCTCTACAGGGTGCCATGAGGGTGACAGTAACTGCTACAGTATGCTCAGAACAGGGCCAGGTCACTCGTAAAGACTCAGGGGCCCAGTAGTTAATGTCTTCCTCCTCTGCCCCAGGGAGGGAGAGGATGATGAGCTCAGAGACATCAAGAAATGTGCGTTGAGGACCAAGGTGTTAGAAGAAACCATGACTGGGCCTTTCAGCTCTGGATACCAGGACGTGGGGTTGCCACACTTGAGAATTCTCTGTAAACTGCTGACCACATGTAGGTTAACATCCAAGGCCACTACCCATGTAATCTCCAAGGCACTATCAAAAAAAGGTCCTCAAATCTACTACCTCCTTCAGAAATGTAATTTCCCTTCTTGTACCTTAATATTTCTCATAATATTAAGGTAATTGCAGGGTCCCAATTTCCCATCAGCTCCTCTGATGACAGAGACACACCTCCCAATTTTTCAGACCCCTCCTAAAGAATACTTTGAAGACATGATCAGGTTTCCTTCCACACTTACATGCTAGAGGACTATCAACAGGCAAGAATTCACTGTGAAAATCACAGAATATATATGTGAAGATGAAGCAACACCATGGACCACAGAGTCCAAGAAGGGAAGAAGAGACTGCTTACTCAAAGACCAGTGTACATACCAATGCAACAAATCAGGGACCATGAAGAATCAAGGAAACATGAGATGATGAAAAGAAATGAATAAACTCTCTAAAGAAAAAGAGATCTATGTACTCTCGTAGAGAAGATTCAAAATAATCCTCTTAAAATAGTTTAGTGAAATTCAAGATACACACATAGACACACAACTTCATGAAATTCAGGAAAAAAATGTATCAACAAAATGAGATGTTCAACAAAGTAATAGAAACCATCAAAAGAACAACTGGAAACTAGAGCTGAAGAATACAATGACTGTACTGAAGAATATAATAAAGAGATTCAACAACAAACTCGAGCAAGCAGAAGAAAGAATCAGTGAACTAAAAGATAGGTCATTTGAAGTTATCCTGCCACAGGAGTGAAAAGAAAAATTAATTTAAGAGTGAAGAAACACTATGGGACATTACAAACAGAAACAATTGTGAATTATGGGAGTCCCATTGAGAAGAGGAAGAGAAAAAGACAGTATGTTTGAAACAAAAGAGTTGAACACTTACCAAACATGGAATGAGAGATGTACATCCAAATTCATGAAGTGCAAAGAATCCCAAATAAGTTGACTCTGCAATGGCTATGGGAAATCACATTGTAAGTAAATTGTCTATGGTCAAAGACACAGGGGATTTTGAAAGCAACAAGAGAAAATGAGTCACCACATGTAAGTCACCACCATAAGAATTTAGAGGGACTTCCCAATACAAACTTTGTAGTCCAGGAGAGAGAGGGGTGATGTATTCAAGTATAGAAAGAAAAAAAAGTCCTGTCAAAGAAGAATATTGTACCCAGCAAATCTGTTCTTCAGAAATGAAGAAAGAGATTGAAAATATATCAAAACAAACAAAACTGAAAGAGTTCATCACCAGAAGACCTGCTGTACAAGAACTGCTGCAGGAATTTCATCAAGCAGAAATAAATGCATAATAATTAGCATTGTGAAAACATAAGAAGTTTGTAAAACTCACCACTAATGACACATATTGTCAAAATCAGACCCTGCAATATTGTAATTTGGGTGTGTAATTCACTTAGAACACTAGTTAAGAGGTTAAAATGTATTAAACAACGATAACTACAATAATATCTTACTGGATACGAAATATAAAAATATATAAATTTTTATATTGATAACCTAACATGTGAAGGATGGAGAAATAAAGGGAAAATTTATGTATGCTATCAATGTTGTTATCAGCTTAGAATAGGATGTTATAAATATATTTTAGGTATGCTTCATGATAACCACAAAGATAAATCCTCTGGTAGATATAAAAAAGGTGATAAAAGAGGAATCTAAGCATACCTGCTACAAAAAGTCATCAATTAACAAAAGACAGCAAGATAAGAAGCTAGGAAAAATGGACCTATAAAACACTTGAAAAAACAAAATGGCAATTGTAAGTATTTCATATCAATAATTATTTTAAACATAAAAAAATTAAATTCAATAGAAACACATAAAATAGCTGAATGGACCAAAAAAAAAAAGGAAATAACAGCAGTCCAGAAATATGTTTCCCCACAAGAGAATTACTTTAGCCTTATAGACACCCAAAGACTGACAGTCATGGAATGGAAAAAGATACTCAAGCAAATGGTAACCAGAAGACAGCATTGATATCTATACTTACATCAGACGACATAGACTTTGAGCTAACAATGCTCCAGGGACAAAGAAGGTCATTATATAATGATAAAAAAAAAAAAATCCATCAAGAAAACATTGCAATTGCACATATATACATGCACTCAATATCAGAGCACCTAAGTATATAAAGCAATTATTAACAGAACAAAAGGCAAAAAAATAACACAATAATAGGTGAGGACTTTAATAACCACTCTAAACAATGGAAGGATCATCCAGATAGAGAATTGATAAGGAAGCAGCAGACTTGAACAAAATTATAGACCAAAAGAGACCTAAAAGATATACACATTTCATTTCATACAATAGCAGCAGAATATACAATTTTCTCAAGCACCTATGGACCATTTTCTAGGATACGTCATATTTTAGGCCACAGGCAAGTCTCGATAAATTTAAGAAGACTGACATCATGCCATGCATTTTCTCCAACTACAATTGTATGAAAGTAGGAATGAATATCGTGAGGAAAGCTGGAAGATGCTAAATTACATGAAAATTAAACAACGCATGCCTGAGCAACCAGTGGACCAGAGAAGACTTTTTTTTTTTTTTGGTACTCGGGCCTCTCACTGTTGTGGCCTCTCCCGTTGCAGAGCACAGGCTCCAGATGCGCAGGCTCAGCGGCCATGGCTCACGGGCCCAGCAGCTCCGTGGCATGTGGGATCTTCCCAGACCGGGGCACGAACCCGTGTCCCCTGCATCAGCAGGTGGACTCTCAACCACTGTGCCACCAGGGAAGCCCCAGGGAAGACTTTTTTAAAAACAAACAAATATCTTGAAAAGGCAAACACAGTATGTAAACCAGATCATGCAGTTTGCAACAAAAACATTTCTAAGGAGGAAATTTATAGAAGTAAATGCATATTTTAAGGAAAAAAATATTTCAACCTAAGGAACTATTAAAAAAAGCACAAAGTTAGTAGAAGGAAGAAAATAATAAAGATTGGAGCAGAAATAAATGAAATAGAAAACAAAATGAAGAGTTAGTTTTCTGGAGAACATAAACAAATTTGACAATAGTTTAGTTAGACTAAGTGAGTAAAAGAAAGAGAAACCAAATTGGTAAAATTATAAATGAAGGAGAAGACATGAAAACTGATATTACCAAAATTAAAGTATTTATAAAACTCTACTACTTAACAACTACACATCAAGAAATCGGACAATATTGAAGAAACGGGGAAAGTCCTAGAAAGTACAACCCACCAAGACTAAATCCTGAAGAAATAGAAAATCTTAACAGACCAATAATGAGTAAGGAGATTCAATTAGTAATCAAAAACATCCCAACAAAGAAAAGCTCAGAACCAGATGGTTATACTAGTACATTCTACAAATGTTTAAAGAAGAATGAACAACAATCTTTTTCAAACTTTTCTGCAAAAATGAAGAGGAAGAAACACTACCAAAGACACTTTACAAGGCCAGCACTACCCTGAATCCAAAGGCAGAAAAGGACATTTAAGAAAGGAAAACTATAGATCAATACCCCTGGTGAATATAATTGAAAAAAATCTCAACAATTTACTAGTGAACCATTTAAAGGATCATACACCATAATCAAGTGGGATTCTACCCTGGAATGCAAGGATGGTTCAACATACACAAAACAATAAATGTGACAGATTAATACATTAAAGGATGTTCAACATCCTACTCATTAGGAAAATGCAAATCAAAGCCACAATGAGATATCACCTCACACCTTTTAGAATTCCTATCCAGGCGCACTGATGGGTGGAGATGCTTGGAGGGATCCATGTCAAAAGCCCATGTCCTCACTGCAAGGGGTCTATAAAATGTACATTTACCTTTTCCACCACTGCAGTGCAGGAAAGCCAAGTAGAAGGGATGACATACACAGGTTGATTGAATCAGCAGAACCTGTCACTGTGGCACTGAGTACAGCTCACCACATGAAGAGGCTGAGGGGACACATACATGCTACTCTGTCCCCCAAAAGTGTCCTCTCTCCCCTCACCTCTCTTTGAGTAAAGCGTTTTTTGTGGCACGTGGCCAGCGGTGGTTCGGAGCCAGCTCACAGTGCCTTGTGAGATTTTCAGGAATTTTGTGAACAAGCTGTTTTAACACAGCCATTATCAAAACCCACATTAAGTAAACTATTAATAAATTATATAAACACCATAAATATCCCAAACTCACCAATTCCTAATTCTCTTACTAGTTTTCACTATTGAATATCTTGCTGCGGATGGTACCGCAACTGTTGGGCCTGTATGTGGGCTATGGTGCCCTGCTTCTGTGCATTTCTGCCCAACTCCACATCTAATGACATCAAGTCAGCCATAATGGGAGCATCTATGGCATATGCTATAAATCGGGGCTTCATTTCTTGGTTCATTGTTTTTCTGGACTTAAGAATGTGAGGGGGAAAAGTTAATTCTGTTTAAACTAAAAATTATGTCCTGTCTGAATTCTTTCCATTGTGATTAGTGCAAAAATTTGAAAGAATATTCTTCAACTGTTAAACTATTCTCTATTTTGAAAAAGACATCACCCAAAACACTGAGAAACAAGTGAAATTTAGACAGCTGTCTTCATTGTTTCATTTTCATGTTAACTTTACCGCAAATGAAAATACCATCTGACATTCCTGTTGTAACTACATGCGGAGAGCCAATTATTAAACATTTACCAGCACACCACCCATGAGACCCAAATGATTTGGAATTCTGGGCACTGGAATACCAGAGACACCCTCCTGGTGTTAGAAAGGGGGCAGGAAATCCTCCAAAGGGCAGGAAGAAAATACAATACAGAAAGAGAAGTCAGAGGGAACTGCAAAAGCAGGTGCAAGGCAGTTAAAAAAAAGTAAGAATTAAATCACAAGTGTTTTGCAAGGACTGTTTTGAGCAAGGCATATGGTCCAGACACAGAAACCCATTCCATATCTCTTAGGTGTGATTTTCATTTATTTATTCAACAAATACAAATCTCTGCTCAGCCTGTAGATAAAAAGATGAATACAGTGGAGCCACTACTGCACGTTCAGTAAGAGGAAGAAAGCCTAGTTATAGTAGGATCTACTGAAGCCTGTGTTAATGGTGTGGGACAACTGTTGTAGGATCAGGGATGAATAGTCACTAATAATGTGCTACCTAAGAAATGCCCCATCAAGGAGGTGACATTAGCTCTGGAGTTTGATGGATGAATAGGAGTTTTCCAAGAAGCAATGGTGAAAATAGCACAGGCAAAGAAGGTCTAGGCATCCTCCAGTCATGAGGAAAAGGTTGAGGGACACAAGTTTAGTAGGACAAAGAGCCACCCCTAAATGATACCCTTCTATTCATACTAAGCCATCCAGACCCACCTGTGACTCCATCCCCACTGAGTGCGTCAGGGGAGGGAAAAGGAAGAGGGTCACAGTAAGAGCCATCAACTTGCACAGCTCCTTTCTCTACAGACCTCAGAACAGCTTACCTTCATTAACCCTCATGTCCTCAGGCTACCCTGGGAGGTGGAAGCAGGCACCCACCCCCCATCTGATGCCCTGCCCGGGTCACAGTCCAGATGGTGGGCTGAGGTACTCATAATTGCCCTGCCTGCCAGATAGAGCAGGTAGATCAGGGGCGCAAGTCAGGGGTCCTGATCCCCAGTGCAGAGACTCACAGAAAAGTTCTGCCCACACTCCAGGGGCCAGTACCTAAACTGAAGGCTGAGAGAGGACTACTTTTATCCCCAATAGAAATTATAATCCAGTGCTATGCCCTTCCACAGCTAGCAAATTTATCCTGTGTGAGGACTGCCAGATTTGCTGTCAGGGTTGCAGAGCCAAAGCTCAGGGTGTGTGGAGCCTGCTGGGGCCCCAACACTGTCCTTGCTATTACCCAGCCTGACCCTCTCCTCCTGGAGAAAGACTGCGTGTCTATTTATCTGTGTACCCCACAGGACTTCATGAGGTGGCAAGTAGCACACTCTCAGGAAGTGTTGGCTGCACCGGACTTAAGGGCACTCTTTTGTACCCAGTTCTCAAACCAGCAAATGGGAAGGCAGGATTACATGATAACTATGAGAGTAAAGCAGACATCCGATGGTTTGGTTTGAATTTATGCTGCCAGCATCCTTCCTAAGAAAACCTAATTTCAGTTTGAGGGGATTACCAGACTCTCTGAAGCAGCTCAATCCCTGTGTTTTTCCAAGATTTGTTCTCCAGTCCTCCCTTTGATGCTGGGATCTATCCTCTCCTCTCCTATCGCTTCTCACCCTTACCAAAACCTTCTAACTAATCTTCTTGACTAAGATGGCCAGAGTCGGTCTTTGTTTTTGGTATCTAAAGAACCCAGACTGCTATAGATGCAGCAACTCACCCTGACTCAGAGCGCAATGCCACCTGCTTTCACCTTCAGAATTCCATCACAGAGGAGGGACCACACCGCACAACTCTGCCACGCAGAGGCCAGGCTCAGTACTGCCCCTCATCTGTCAGCATCTGTCAAAACAGCAGCTGCTGTACTGACACAAGTCTTCCACCAGTTAGTTTTGACTTGGTTGACAACTCTAATACGCTTGCACCCTGATTCACAGCAGATTATTTTCCTTGCTGTTCTGCATGCCAGCTTTCCTCACAAATCCTCACATGTGCTTGGACACTTTAAACCCCTGGACACGGGAGCTGCTGCAGCACAGGTGACCAGAGGGTAAAAGCTGGACAGTAACATCCAGACATGGCGGGTTGGGTCTGGAGCTGTTCCTGTTCCCTGCTCCCACACCTGGGGGCAGCCATCTCTCCACCAGGCCCTGCCCCTGCACCAAGTGTGGGTCTCCCTCTCCACTCTCCTGAAGTGACCACAACTGTTCTTCACACATTCATCCACTTGCTTCTCCTCTGCTCACCTGTCAACTGTCAAATGCCCTCTTGTGACCACCTGTTGGGCACTAACAGGTGAATCAGCTTCTGCTTTGCCCTTGAGGCGCTCACGGCTGCAGGGGAGACACACAATGGCCATAAGTGAGGGTGGTACCCAGGAAGAAAGGGAGCCATCAGCCCTTCTGGGAAGACATTCATCCCTGCCCTTCCCTGATCTGCTCCACCAGCAAGTTCTTAAGGCTTGCAAGCCCATCTTCAAGTGCTCCCTCAGCTTGTGAGAGGTTTGCTGGACCACACTCAGCTGAGTGTTCCGAGTTGTCATCATTAACAAATATGTCTCCTGAGCCCAGGAGGACCGTGAGGAGGGGACAGCTCCGCTCCTTCCTCACAGGAACATCACTTGAGCTCATCTTAGCTCCTTCCTCTTGCCCTGCCTCCTGCCCCACCTGGAAAAGGAAGCACAGGTGCCTGCCCTCCTTCTCACTATCTTGGCAACAGGAGTCTGTGACACATGTTTTGCATATGTCACCTCCTTCCATCTTCAGCACACATGGAGGGTCATCACCCTCTTTCACAGATGAAGAGGACCCAAGTCCTGCAATACTAAGCATCCTGCCCATGTCGCCTGCAAGGATGAGGCGCAGCTGGGATTGAAACCCAAGTGTGTGTCGCCAAGCCTGCTTTGGTTGCACTGGCCATGTCGCCCTCCCAGAGCCCCCAGAGGTGAACACCAAGTCAACCATGTGACCCAAACACCAAATGAGGGTATGTTGAGGGTTTAGGTCTCCTTTTCCTGCCTCCTCTCCGACTTCTCCCAAACTTTTACCCCATCAAAAAGTCAGATTCTAGGGCTTCCCTGGTGGCGCAGTGGTTGAGAGTCCACCTGTCGATGCAGGGAACACGGGTTCATGCCCCGGTCCAGGAAGATCCCACATGTTGCGGAGCGGCTGGGCCCGTGAGCCATGGCCGCTGAGCCTGCGCGTCCGGAGCCTGTGCTCCACAATGGGAGAGGCCACAACAGTGAGAGGCCCGCGTACCGCAAAAAAAAAAAAAAAAAGTCAGATTCTATGTCTAACCTCTGAGCTTTCAACAGCTCCTGAGGAAACACATGCCAGTGTTACCCTTCATCCCACTCCTGTGTGACCCTGGGTTTCATTTGCCATTTTATCCTGAAAGGATGTCCAAACTGTGCCACCAGGGACATCTGAGCCTCTCCTAACATCCTTTCCAGACTGATTCCTCAAAGGAGATGCCATTGACATCAGAGATTAATGACAGCCAATGTTCCTAGAAGAGACATAAGTGGCTTTATCAATCCAGTGAGTGACCCTGAACTGACTATCCCATCTCTCTCAGCCTCAGTTTCCCATCAATAAACTGGGATTGGGCTAAATTATCTCCACAGTCCTTTCCAAATCTACCAACGTATGACTCCAGCTGGGATGAAGCTGGAGTAATTACTTTTTTAAAACTCAAAACCAAAAATATAATTAAGAAATAAGAAAAGGTACTTTTTAAATCCTGAACATAATACTAGGAAATGAAATACAGCAATGTATAGAAAGGGCAACACATCAAGACCAATGAGGGATCACCCCAGAAATGCAAGTCTGATTCAGGTTTGAAATATCAATATAACTTACCACATCAGCAAAATGGAGAAGGGAAACATGATTATCTCAATGAATGAAGAAAAAAGTTGTAATAAGTTCAAGTCCAGCATCATAACAGGAACAGCCTGACAAAAGGCATCCGCACAAATTCTCTCAGCTAATCTTATCCACAGTGGTTCAATGGGGACAGCTTCTCCCTGAGACCTGGAACTTGACAAGGATGCCCTCTCTCCCCCCGAGAAGGTCCCTGTATCAGTGTGGGGATGATCCTGTGCAGTTGATTTTCTGATAGAAGCCAACTCTCAGAATCATCAAGAAGTGTCTGATGAGGACAGGGGTGTAAGAAAAGTCATGACTGGGACTTTCAACTCTGGGTACCAAGACATGGGGTTCCTATACATGAACATTCTCTGTAAAAGCCTGCTGACCACATGTAGGTTCACGTTCCAAGCTCACCAAGCACATAAACCTCAAGAATTAATTGAAACAGGCCCTGACACCTGTTACCTCCTTCAGAAAGGACCCTAAGTCTCTAGAACAGAAGACCAATCCCATTAGTAATGAGAAGAATGCAAATTAAGACCAAAAAGAGATGCTGAATCGATAGGAAAATATATAAAAATAGGACAATAGTAAAGTGTCATGAAGAATATGAAGCAAGGAAAACCTATTAGGTTATTGGGAGAAGTACACCAACTGTCTCAATTCCAAAACACCATTTATTTAAAATTTTCCATTATTTTAAATACCACTCCAAAAATGCTTTAGATCACTTCCAATTTATGTTTTACGTATTGAAATATCTAAGCTTACTAGAGGATTTTAACATATATCACTCTCCTTTTATGCATATAAAAATGAAGGTAATAAAATCAATTGGTTAAGGTATTCTAAAAAGTTTTACATTCACAGTCTTGGCTTTTTAATCACTTTTGACTTAGAGTTGTGTATGCCCACATAGAACAGAGACAAGCCGTCGCCACTCAGCCTTCTCTGATTTCTGGTCACAGAACCCAGGAGGATAACAAAATCGTTCTTGTTTTATGCGACTGAGTTTGGGGTGATTTGCTACACAGAAGAAGATAACTGCAATGTCCCTCATTCACAAAGGACTTTGACATCCTTACAGGCCTTCTTCCACTTCTAGACCCTTCCATCCACTGGGTCACACGAGTGACCACTGCAGCACTCTAGGCTCCCAATTCCTTGACCCAACAGTGATGTCCTTATCTAAGCCACCTCAGCTGCCTTCTTTCAGTTGACAGAAAGGCAGGGTTTCCCGGGGAATTTAATGGCCACCTGAGAGGGATTGGGATAAAGAACAAATGGACGCTTCATCTTACCCCCACCCATGCCTCCCCACTGGGACTGTCAATAGCAGGACACTGAGCAGACCTGCGGATCACAAAGCCACCATGCCAACCTTCCTGTCCATCATAAGGGACATCACAGGGGAGGATTATGCAGGTAGTGAGGACAGCTCCCGAGGCCAGCCTCTTGCCTCTTCTGCCCTCAGGGCAGATACCAGGGGAGGCTTACAGCAGCAGTGCACCTTAGAGAAAGGGCTGGAGGAGTGGTGGTCCCTTGGAACCAGCGAAGGTAGCACATGCCCCAGCCTGAGGTGGCCTGAAGTGGCCAGGGTCTAGTGGGACCACGGGGGCTGGCCAAGAAAATGGGGAATGTTGGGCCCAGGATGCCGGGCTCCATGCTCTTCCTGATGCTGGCGCTACAGCCTCTACAGCTGAGCCCAGGGAGATCCCTGCACCACCTCCCAAACCACAGAAGCTTCCACCTGGGCACCAGCCATCACAGAAACAAATGGAAGAAGCTGAAATCCTGCGATGGTGCCTTTGACCTGTACTTCATAGTGGACGCGTGAGTGGCTCTCCCGCCTGGCCCAGGTGCTCCTCAGGGCACCTCTGTCCACAGGACCACTGATGACAGGAAGTAGTCCAAGAGAACCCAGCCTCTGAGAGAGGGGAGACAAGAACAGTCTTGATTAGACCCAAGGAACACACCTCTGTGGCCTCCTTGTTCCTGAGTTAGAATTAGTGCCCCAGGCCTTTGTTCCCAGGAACATTTATATTTGGAAAGTAAACAAAACAGCATAGAGTTTCTGGATGGTTGTCAGTCTCTCCATCAGCTTGACCTGGATCTGTGCCCTGCACGTCCCTTAAACAACTGGAGGGGCAGGTGATTGCTAGAAGCTGTCTTGTCAGCACTCGGAAGGAGCTCACTGTGATTTCTGGGTTTGTTTGGTGTTTGTTTTGTTTTGTTATTTACCCGAATGACCTCTATTTTTCCTGGGCCCCAGGGAGATTGCTGTCATCTGTTAGGCATTCTCCTAGTGTCACTGCTTAGAAAGTCCTTAGCTTGGCTGGTTCTAAATGTTTTGCTTCTTTCTTTACAGTTTGTGTGCACGTGATGAACAGTCTGGCCTGTCTGCTTGTGGCTTTGGGAAACCAGGGCTGTGCATTTTGTACCTTCTGGCCCTCAAGGAAGGAAAGGGAGGGGCGTGTCCTCAGACTGGACAGATTGCCTAGGTTCCATTTTCAGCTCCTCCGTGGGGCTGAGGACAAATTTTATTCATTCAGTAGTAACAGTGGTATGGTTCCCAATATCACTGAAGCACTTTACGGTCCCCAGAGCCCTTTACTGCACATCTGTCATCCTCAAAACATTCTGGGAGGTAGAGTAGGGCAGGTATTTGCTTATGCAATCAACTGGAAAGGGGGAAAGCTCCTAGACATTGGATGAAGTAGCCCAGAGGTTAGTGGGTGTGACAGGACTGAGTCTTGCTGGATTCTGCAAAGGGGAAGAGGAGCTGAAGGTGTCCAAGAATGGGCCCTATGCACCCATTTCCCATCCCCAGGCCATCAGTGAGGAGTAAGCCTAGAGCATGGCTACAGTGGGATAGGCCAGGTGTATCTGAAAGCACAGCACACTCCTCATCCTCACCCGCTTCAGCCTCCTCAGTCTCCATCCTGGCACTAAAGTTAAAGACAATGGGAGCAAAAAACTTGACGGAGACCAGGAAGGGCCTGCAGTTTTCCCTGCTGGTGGGTATCATGATGTCAGGACAGCAGTGTCCCAGGCCTAATTTGCAGGCTGATGAGAAAACAAATGGTAATAAAACAGTCTGAGTAACACATGCTCCCTGGCCTGAGGACAGGGTACCTGTTGGGTGTCCATACGTGAGGGACGAGAACCAACGTGTCAGAATCGCTGGAGGCATTTCTAACCAACAAATTCTCCCTCTTTCCTTGTCTTAAAGCCCCAAGTAAAATGACCAACCATCCTGGTTTGCCACCCAAAGACCCTCATCCCCCTGCACATGGGTCTGGTCGTTTACCCTCCCCAGCACTCACAATGATGAAAGTCACCACCAGGGGGACCCACTGAGGTCACTGAGGGAGTGTGGCAGCCTTTCGCTACCTGGGATGGGGAGGATTTGCCCAAGTGTCTGCTGGAAGCTCGAGAGGCAGAAACACTGCCCACTGGATGGATGCGCCTCATCCCTCTGACTCAGGTCTTCTTTGTTTTCAGGTCACAGAAGGCGAATGATATTTGGAAGGACATTTGCGAATTAGTGGATGAAATGGTGGAGATGTACACAAAGTACGGCTAGTGTTTTCTTCTGCCGGGCAGGGTACATAGCTCTTTAGACTCGGTGGTCACAGAAGTACCTTTGGTCAGGAGCACAGAGTCCAGGGGGGTGTTCTGAAGCAGAAAGGACAGATCACGCTGGTTCCATCAGGTCTCAGCAGCTTTCTTGGCTCCTGCCTGAGGTCAGGCCACATTGTAGGGGACACAGTCTGCCCCTGAGGAGTGCACAGATTAATAAACAGGCAAACCAGTAACCAAACGCCGAGTTAAATTGTGCCAAGGGCTAAAAGAAAAGTGAAAAGGAATTTCTAGTAACTTTAAGGAAAAAGCAAGTATTCTTATCTTTTTAAAGTCAAGTATGACTTTCTAGGGGATGTGGAATTTTGAACTAGATCCTAAAGAATGCGGAAAAGAGCGTAGAAGAACGATCAAGGAGATTTCTTGTGGAGTGAGTGCTCTACTTGACTGGAAAGCAGCGTTAACTCAGGGAAGGCTGAGAGATGAGTCTAGACAGAGCACTGTGGAGCCAGAACCACTGAGGATCATAATGCCAGGCCAAGGGGCTTAGAATTCCGCTGTGAGTAGTTGGGAGCTATAGATGATTCTTGAGCAAGTGTCTAATATGATACTTGAGGTCCTCCAGGTAGAAAGTCTGATACTAGTGGTTAAAATGATTTGTAACAAGAGCCAAGAGCAGTAGAGAGCACAGCTAGGGACCTATGGTAGCAATTGAGAGAAAAAATAATGAGGGTCAATGGAGCAGAAGACAGTGGAGGGAGAGAAAAGGGAGGGATGTGTGAAAGGCTGAAAAGAGGTAGAATAATTTCTTTGAGATGATCAGGACATGGGGAGGTGGGCAAGGAGAGAAAAGGGGTGAGTCTCAAAGAACTTTACAGTAGAAAAGAGGCCAGTTGGGAGGCTCATGCAGAAGTACATGAGTATCTATCTTCTTGTGCATGCCTCTGTGTGTGTGAGAGAGAGAGACAGACAGACAGAGAGATTTGGGGGGGGGGGAGTATAAAGAGGGAGCAGGAAGGTCCCACACCTCCACAGGCCTCAGAATTCTTTACTAAGTTATAGGAACTTCCAGTGTTCAGGAAACGGGTCCCCGAAGCAAAACACTTGGAACGGGAGCAGGGAAATTGACATGCACCCCCTTCCTGGTTGCTTGTTGACTTCGTCTTCATACTTCTCCAGCCCTAACCTGCGGATGTCCTTCATCACCTACTCCACTCTGGGCCACACCCTCATGAAGCTCACCTCAGACAGGTAAGTACTGCTTTAATCCCCCAGGCAGGCCTGGTGGATGGGGTCCGTTGAGAGCCCAGGGAGCTGACAGTTCCCACTGGGAGCAGGCTGGGACGTCCTGGGCTCCCCTCAGCGTCCACTCTGACCCCCAGCCCCGGCTCCA